>NC_043717.1:47204831-47215237 GCF_006229205.1 Suricata suricatta | reverse complement strand
TTGGGAGATTTTTGATAAAGGATTCGATTTCTTCACTGGTTATCAGTCTATTCATGCTTTCTATCTCTTCTGGTTTGAACTTTTTAGTGCATGTATGTTTAGGAATTTGTCCATTTCTCCTAGGTTGTCCAATTTGTTGGCATGTAGTTTTTCATAGTAGTCTCTGATGATTGCTTGTATTTCTGCAGCATTGGTTATAATAGATCCATTTTCATTAATAATTTTGTCTATTTGAGTGCTCTCTCTTTTTTTTCTAAGGAGTCTGGCTAGAGGTTTATCAATTTTGTTTATTTTTTAAAAAACCAACTCTTCTTTCCATTGATCTGCTCAACGGATTTTTGGATTCTATATTGTTTATTTCTGTTCTGATCTTTATTATTTATTTTCTTCTGCTGGGTTTGGCGTGCTTTTTCTGTTCTGCTTCAATTCCTTTCATGCTCCGTTAGATTTTGAATTTGTGCTTTTTCTAGTTAATTGAAATAGGCCTGGACTGTAATATACTTTCCTCTTAGGACTGCCTTTGCTGCATTGCAGAGGGTTGATTTCAAGTTTCCTAGCATTGTGATCTGAAAGTGTGCATGGTATGATCTCATTTCATTTATATTTATGGAGGGCTGCTTTATTCCCCAGTATGTGATCTATCTTGGAGAATGTGCCATGTGCACTGGAGAAGAGGGTGAATTTCCTAACTATGAGATGTGGAGCTCTATATTTATCTATGAATTCCATCTGTTCCAATGTGTCATTCAGGTTCATTGTTTTTTTAGTTATTTTCTGTCACGTTGATTTATCCATTGCTGTCAGTGGAGTATTAAAGTCCCCTGCAATTAACACATTCTTATCAATAAGATTGTTTCTGTCTGTGGTTGTTTTATGTATTTGGGCACTCCTGAATTTCTCGCATAGACGTTTATAATTGTTAGCTATTCCTGATGGAGAGATCCTGTAATTATTATATAATGTCCTTCTTCATCTTTTGTTACTGCCTTTACTTTAAAGTCCAGTTTGCCTGATATAAGTATGGCTACTCCAGCTTTCTTTTGGCTTTCAGTCACATGATAGATATTTCTCCATCCCTTTACTTTCAACCTGAAGGTGTCTTCAGGTCTAAGGTAAGTCTCTTTTAGACAGCAAATAGATGGATTTTGGTTTTTTATCCATTATTCTACCTTGTGTCGTTTGGTTGGAGCATTCTGTCCATTTACATTCTGTGTTATTATTGGAAAATATCGGTGTAGATTCTTTGTGTTCTCCATGGAATTAATGTTTGTAGTGGTGTCTCTGGCACCTTGTATTCTTTGCAACATTTTCATCATAGAGTCCCTCTTAGGATTTCTTGTAGGGCTAGATTGTTGGTTATGAATTCTCTTAATTTTTGTTTATTTGGGAGCAGCTTTATCTCTCTTATATTGAATGACTGGCTTGCTGGATAAAGGATTCTTGGCTGCATATTTTTTCTGGTCATCGCATTGAAGATTTCCTGCCATTCCTTCCTGGCCTGCCAAGTAACCACTCTGATAGGTTTCCCTTTGTATGTTAGGGCCCTTTTATCCCTAGCTGCTTTCAGAATTCTCTCTTTATATTTATATTTTGCCAGTTTCACTATGATATGTCGTGCCGATGGTCTGTTCAAATTACGTTTTAAGGGGGGGTCTTTGTGCCTCTTGAATTTGAATGTCTATTTCTTTCCCCAGACTCGGGAAATTCTCATTTATAATTTGGTCTATTACCCCTTCAGGACCTCTCTCTTTCTTCCTCTTCAGGAATTCAATTTTGGTTTTCTACTCCATATTTCTTTGGCTATCTGTGGTCTTTTGTGATTCTGTACAAGTTGTCAGATAGTTTCTTCTAGCTTTGAGAAGAATTTTAGTGCAATTTCTTGATTGGAATTGCTTTTAGTGTGTAGATTGCATTGGGTAGTATTGACATTTTAACAATATTTATCTTTCCTATCCATGAATATAGAATATTTTTCTTTTTCTTTGTTTCTTTTTCAATTTCCTTTCTATGTTTTCTATTTTTTAAATAATAATTTAGTGTCAAATTGGTTTCCATATAACACCCAGTGCTTCTCCCCACAAGTGCCCCCCTCCATGACCATTACTGCCTCTCCCCCTCCCCCTCTCGCTTCAGCCCTCGATTCATTTTCAGTATTCAATAGTCTCTCATGATTTGCATCCCTCTCTCTCCCCAACTCTCTTTCTTCCTTCCCCTCCCTATGGCCCTCTATAAGGTTTCTCCTGTTAGAGCCCTGAGTGCCAACATATGGTATCTGTCCTTCTCTGTCTGACTTGAAATAAGTTTTTTATTTTTTAAACAAACACATCTTTTACATTTTTAACTAGATTTATTCCTAGGTATTTTATGGTTTTTTGTGTGTATGTGTGTGTGCAGTTGTGAATGGGATAAATTTCTTGGTTTCTCTATTAGTTGCTTTATTACTGGTGTATAAAAATGCGACTGAATTCTCTATGTTGATTTTTTTACCTTGTGACTTTGCTGAATTCATGGATCAGTTCTATTAGGCTTCTGGTGGAGTCAATCAGGTTTCCCATGTAGAGTACCATGTCATTTGTGAAAAGCGAAAGTTTGACTTCATCTTTGCCAGTTCTGATGCCTTTTATTTCCCTTTGTTGTTGATTGCTGATGTTAGGACTTCCAGCACAATGTTATACAACAGTGGTGAGAGTGGACATCACTGTCTTGTTCCTGATCTCATGCAGAAAGCTGTCAGTTTTTCCCCATTGAGGATGATATTAGCATTCAGCTTCTCATAAATGGCTTTGATGATGCTTACATAAGTTCTTTGTATCCTGGCTTTCTCGAGGGCTTTTATTAAGAAAGGATGCTGCATTTTCTCAAATGCTTTTTCTGTATCTATCAACAGGATCATATGGTTTTTATATTTTCTTTTGATAACGTGATATATCACATTGATTGATTTGCAAACATTGAACCATCCCTGCGATCCAGGAATGAATGCCACTTCACCATGTTTGATAATGCTTTTACATGCTTTTGAATTCTATGTGTTAGTATCGTGTTGAGGATTTTTACATCTGTATTCATTAAGGATATTGGTCTGTACTTCTCTTGTTTTGCTGGCTCTCTGTCTGGTTTGGGTATCAAGGTGATCCTGGTCTCATAGAATAAGTTTGGAGGTTTCCTTCCATTTCTATTTTTTGGAATAGCTTGAGAAGAATGAGAATTAAATCTGATTTAAATGTCTGGTAGATTTCCTCAGGGAAGGCTTCTGGCCCAGTGCTCTTATTTGTTGGGAGAGTTTTCATAACTGGTTCAGTTTCTTCACCAGTTATGGCTCTGTTCAGATTTTCTATCTTTTCCTGTTTGAATTTTGGTAGTGCGTGTGTTTAGAAATTTGCCATTTCTTCTAGGTTGTCCAGTTTGTTGTCATATAATTTTACATTGTATCTCCTGATACTTGCTTGCATTTCTAAGGGATTGGTTGTAATAAATCCATTTTCATTCGTGATTTGGTCTACTTGGGTGGTTTATCAATTTTGTTTATGTTTTTGAAAAAAAAAAACAACTCTTGGTTTCATTAAACTATTAAACTGTTTTTTTTAAATCTATATAGTTTATTTATACCCTGATCTTTATTATTTCTCTTCTTATGCTGAGTTTGGGGTACTCTTGCTGCTCTGCTTCTAGTTCCTTTAGGTGCGCTGTTAGATTTTGCATTTCCGCTTTTTCTACTTTCTTGAAATAGACCTGGATACAATGTATTTTCCTCTTAGGACTGCCTTTGCTTCATCCCAAAGAGTTTGGATTGTTGTATTTTCATTTTTTTGTTTCCATATATTTTTAAATTTCTTCTCTACTTGCCTGATTGGCCCATTTATTCTTTAACCTCTATATTTTCGGAGGTTTTCCAGACTTTTTCCTGTGAAAAAATTCCCTTTTTCCCTTTCTATGTTAGGGCAGTTTTACCCCTAGCTGCTTTCAGAATTCTCTCTATATCTTCATGTTTTGCTGGTTGCACTATGACATGTCATGCAGACGATTGATTCAAGTTATGTCTGAAAGGAGTTCTCTGTTCCTCTTGGATCACAGTGTCTGTTTCCTTCCCCATATTGGGGAAGTTTTTGACTATAATTTGTTCAAGTACTCCTTCAACCCCTTTCTCTATTTCTTCTTCTTATGGAATTCCTATGATATGAATATTGTTCCGTTTGATTTCATCACTTAGTTCTCGAATTTTACTTTCATGCTTCTAGGTGAATTTATCTATCTTTTTCTTGGCTTCTTCTTTTTTTTATAACTGTCTTCTAATTCACCCTTTCTCTTCCTTGCTTGTTCAATCCATGCAGTTGCTTCCTCCATTTTATTAAGCACCTCATATAAAGCATTTTCTTAATTCATCACAACTATTTTTAGGTCCATAATCTTTGCAGCAATAGCGTCTCTGGTGTCTTCCATGCCTTTTTCAAGCCCAGCAATTAATTTTATGACTATTGTTTTAAATTCTTGTTCACTTCTGTTGTTTATATCTGTTTTGACCAATTCTTTGGCTGTCACATCTTCCTGGAATTTCTTTAGATGAGAGTTCTTCCATTTCCTCATTTTGGCTAGCTTTCTGTCTCTTGTCAGTTTTGAAAGCTTGTTGGGTGCTCTGCAACTGCAAGTACTGCTATATTAAAGGAGGCTCATAGACTGTACAGGACCTGGAACATTCAGGAAGTGTTCTTTCAGGGTTGTCCATTGGTCTCTCTTGTTGAGACTTTCCTTATCTTTTTCCCTACTCATAGTGAGATTTGGGACTCTCCACCATGTGTACTTTGGCTTGTTTCTTGAGGCAGCCCTGGAAAAGAAAACAGATAGCAAAAACAAACATGTAACAAAATCATGCAAATGCACAAACAAATCAAACAATCAAGCAAACTGAAAGGAAACAAACAAACCAAAACCAAAACCAAAAACAAAATAGAAAGGATAGTCTATTAGGATTAAACCAGAATTCCCAGTTACAAATAAAGAGCAGAATTGAGGCAGTGCTTATGGAAGAACATATACAAAGAGAGAAATGACAGGGGTGAGGAGATAGAGAAATTGAGCATTAACCAGATAGAGAAATTGAGCATTAACCAGGCAGAGAGATTAAAAGTCTTAATTCAGAGGGAAAAAAAGGAGAATATGGCAGGAGGTGAGGAGGAAAAAAACCGAAGATAATATTACCTAGAGAAACTATGTAGTCTGATTATTTCTGAGAGAACGGCAGGTAATGATGAGATAGAACATGCATCAAGAGAATGGATTAAATATGACTGTTTAAGCAAACCTATAACTAGAATACCCAGTCCGGAGGAGAAGAGAGATTAGAATGAGATAAGGGAGAATATATCTGAATAACAAGAATTGATCCAGAGTTAATCACAGCAATGGGTCAGTGCTGATCTTGGGAGAGGGGCTGTTTCCATATCATCAATCCAGGCTTCGGTAACAAAGTAGCTATCCAGTGTAGGTGGGCTTTGTTTGGTTTAGGCGGGTCTCACCTCCACTGTGTGTCCTGTGGCCCCACCTTGGTGGTTGTGGGGAGTAAAATAGCTAGCCCCCAGTACTTTCTTGAACCAGGCATTTCAAATCACTCTTTTGGGTCTAATCTCACTGTGCTGTGGGCGCATCCATGGTGAGCCATGTTCTATGTCACACGCCCAGCCTCGTTTCCAGACCTTAACTCTGTGTGCATTAATTATACTGACTGAAATGTAATCCTGCAAGCCGGAGCACTTCCTATCAGGGGACTGAGTAGGGGACTGGTTCCTCCTGATGCCGACTGCAACTGGGATGCTTTGCAAACTGTCTGTCCTGGAGGGAATTTCTGGGACCAGGGCACCAAGCCCAAAGAAAGCTCTACAGTTAGAGATAAGATCTCTCTCCAAAAGCCTTGCAGTTAGAGATGGGATGATACAATCCCTCTCATCCCAGGCCAAGGTTTTTTTTTTTTTCTTTTTTTTAATCTTCTCTTAAAAAAAGATTCCCTAGCCACTCTTTCTCTTCCTTTTGTCTCTCCACAGAGGGTGCTCCCTCCCATTCCTCCCATCCGGATCCTGGCCTGTTTTTATCTTCCCCAGTTTGTAATCACGCACATTTGAGGCTGTCTTCTTAGTGGACTCCATCTCTTTTCCTTCCAGACTCTTGCAGTTCAGAGCCCTTTGGCTTCAGCCAATCTTTGTTTGAGAGATGCAAGTGGGAAGTATGGAACTCCTTATTTCTCTGCCTATCTTGCTCAGAACCCTAAAAATTCGACAAGGAAGTCTTAATACCACCTTCTTACTGTTGGTATGAGATAGATAGAACACATGTGAGGAAAAAAGCATACCTACTGATTTGTCAGATGGTTGGCTAGACAAAAAAGAGAAATCCTTTATCTCTGACTTCCCTGAATTTTCTCCAGGGCTGGGTCCAGGCTTTGTCAGCCTGATACTTACATAAATCTAGGGTCCCTCTTTGGACTTTCAGATGCACCCTTGTAGGGATAGCAGAATCTGGGTGAGGATGCTGATTTTTTTTCTCTATATTGGATAGATCTGTATAATCATCCTAGCAGCCAGTCCTCCCCCCCCCATCTTGGGAATTTTTACTATTAATTATACTAATGAACCACAGTGAGTTTCTCTCTGGCCTTTCCTCCAAAAAGCCTGGAAACTTTTTAAGAGCTTCTCCCATCCAGCCAATATCAGTTCAATTTGAGCCAATGGCCTCTTGGAATATGAAATTACCCCTGCATAAATCATCTCCCAGTAGAGTCATTACCCTCAGTCCTAAACCCAGTGACCAGAGACCACATGTGGTCAGATATCCTGCTGAGTATATGGCAACCTCCATGATTGACCCACAGTTCACAAAATCAGTACCCTAAGAAGGAAACTATTTGTCCACTCCATCCATGTCTCTTTCAGTGACCAGGTGCCTGGTTCTATACAAGGCTCTACAAGGAATGTTCATCCTCTTCCTCCCCAGGAGCTGTCCTTCCTGTTGGCTCTGTGTCTGTTGGTGGTTTTGCTCTTCGAACCATCCTTTATGTGCACACTATCATCATCTTTAACCCCCTCTGCCCAGCTCCTACCGTCCAGCCACCAAACCCTGTTCTCTGTCTTTCATGGCTTCTCTCCTCCTCATCTCCACAGTCAGTGCCCTAGGTCAACCTTCACTGGCTCCCTGCCTTCAGGCTGCCACATCTAGGCTATCTGCCACATGGCCATCCTCCACATAAACACCATGGTGATCTTCAGAAGTGAAGCCATCACCTGTGCATAGAGTCGTCAGGTGACCCCATGAGCCCAACATGCACACTTAACCTTTATTCTTCTCCTTTTTTCACAGCTCCCCAGCACAGCCCTTCCTCTGGAGTCATCATGCTACTCATACTACATGTACACGGTACCGTGTGCTCACTCTTGTCTCTGTACAAAACCATCCCTTGATAACACCTGCCCTCCTTGTGCTCTCTGCCACTCCCCAGCTCCTATAGTGCCCAAGGTCTGCAGTGCTCATGTGCCCCCACATCTTGCTTTGTCTTGTCAACTGCTGCCTTTTTGTTTTCTTTTCCTCCATTTCAGGCTGGGCTGTTGTTGTTTCTGAAAAGGGTTCAAATTTTGTTCCATGAAGAAGGAACTCAGCACACTTCCAGGCATATCTTTGGAGCTCAGAGTTGCTCAGCTAAGCCAGAGGAAGAGAGGGATCTGCCATTCTCATGTCCAGCACTGCAGGCCTATCAAGTTATATTATGTCTGGATTCTGTAAGGGCACAAGTTTCCCCTTACACTGTCTCAAATTCTCCTGTTAGGAGACAAAACTAATGGAATAAAGTTTCTTATTTTTACCTTACTATTCCTTCACCCACTTACAACACACTCTCTCTTCCTTTTGTGGTGTGTGTGTGTGCGCGCACGCATGCACAAACTCTGCTACCAGTCTGCCTTAGAGAAACACTCTACTTTGCACAAGGAGGAATTAACAAGAACTGTGATACTATATTATTTAAGGAAAACAATCTTAATATCCCTCACTTACTTAGTCCCCTCATAGGGGACCAATTATATATATTATGATATATTCATTCAACAGGATGCTGTTCAGCCTTTTAAAACCACGAACTAGCATGAAAAGAACAACTATGACTATACTGTGAAGTTACAGAACAATATGGATAATACGATACTAATCATGAATTTAAATATCCATATGTTTATACTTATGTTTATAAGCCCCCAGAAAAGGAGAAATATGCACAGTAAACTCATATCTGTTGTTAGCTATCTCCAGAAAGGGAACTGAGATTAGAGAGGAAAGAAAGAATTCTTACTTTTATACTATATAAATTTCTATATTATTTAATTTAATTTTTTCAATGAGCCTGAATAGCTTTTGTAATTATATAAAATGGTTAAAGAAAGATAAACATAAGTAGGAGGAAGAAGAAGAGGAAAAAAACAATAAAAAGAAGAATCTGGGAGGGAATGTAAGCAGGTTGGGCAATAGAATTAGAATCCAAAGGTCTATGATGAGCCCAAATAATGGTAAAGCTTAAAAGTAGAACAAATGTAATGTTTGTGGTATAGTTCAAATAGTCAACCCCATGAGGAAAAGATGAGGATGATGTGATTTAGCAGCAGCATGGTTAAAAAGACGTCTGAAGCAATGTATGGAATAGTTGAATCACTATATTGCATACCTGAAACTAATATAACACTGTAAATAAAATAAAATAAAATAAAATAAAATAATTGGAAAAAAGACCTCTGAGGTTTTACTTGATAATAAACTTCATAAACGTTACTTGTGAGCTGTGGTTTCCAGGACAGCTAATTCAAACCTAAAAGTTTTAGGTCCAGAAGAAAAGGGAGTTCTGCCTTATTGTTCCCTGGTCAGATGCCATTTGAAGAACTGTATACTGCAGTGTTCCCTCCACTTTAAGGGGAGACACACATATTGGGATATATCCATAGAAGAGTGAACTAGCTCTGGAGGGTCTGGGACCCAGGATGCATGAGAAACAGTTGGAGGAACTGAGGTTGTTTGACTTTGGAAAGATTCACTGAAATGTTGCCTATGTGGTTGCACTTCTAAGTGGTCACCCTAAGTAAAGGGAATAGATGGTCTCTATATGGCCCCAAAGGGAAAAGCTTGGAGAAAGCTATTATGAGATGCAAGGAATAAAATTCTTATGATACGTGTCTAAAACTGAAGAGTCACTGAATAAGTACTAAAGTAATAATTGGAGATATGTGAGCAAAGGTTGGAGGAACTCATACTCTGGGAGATTGAAGCATAGATTCTTTTTTTTTTCTAATATTTTTAAAAATTTATTTATTTAAATTCAAGTTAGTTAACATATCACGTAGTTTTGGTTTTAAGAGTAGAACGCTGAAACTGACATATAACACTCAGTGCTCATCCCAAAAGCATTCTCCTTAATGTCCATCACCATTTAGCCTATAGATCCTTATACTCTGAGAGTCTAAAATCCAGTATGCTAAAAAAAATCCTCAAGTTAAAATAGAGCCACTTTCAAATAATTATCTCATTCACTCCTAAGAACATCTTAAGTAGAGAGAATAGGTATTAATCTTTATTTGACAAATAAGGTAACTGAGGTTCAAAAAAGCGATGTCACTTGGTTATGATCGCACTACAGGTGTGAAATTAAGCCATCTGACTTTATTAATCATCCAGTCATTCATTGTATTCATTCAGAAAATATGTATGTATATTCTTACTATGCACAGTACTAGGCTGTAGAGATATAGATATGAAAGACAATAGTCCTTACTCTCACAGAGCTCCCTGCCTGGTGCAAGAGACAGACAAGAAACATTATGGAAATAATGTGTTCTTTCTACCATTCCTCACATCCTAAGTGTTGATATATGGGGATCAAAGCCTTCATCTCAGCAAGGCCAATTGAAACCATTTCCAATGCTCTGAAAAAGTGTAGGTAAATGGAGGAGGAACAGAAGGAGGATGGCTCAAAAGTTCGAGCAGAATCCTCTCCCCATTGCCTCCTTAAGAATATTTCTCAATTCCTTCTGCTGATGGCTAGAGTTGTAGATGGTTTATTCATTTGCATATATGTATATGCAGCAAGATAGCCACATGATTTTTGTTTGTATGTGCACAAAAGAGGGAAAGAAAGTACCACTTGGATAAGATAGTATAAAGAACACTGAATTTGGAACCAGGAGACCTATTTTTATTTTTATTTTTTTATTTTATTTTAAAAATGTTTAGATTGTTGTATTTTCAATGTGAGACAGGAAACCATCAAAACCCTAGAGGAGAAAGTTGGGAAAAACCTCCTAGACCTCCACCACAGCAATCTCCTACTTGACACATCCTCAAAGGCAAGGGAAATTAAAGCAAAACTGAACCCTTGGGACTTCATC
>NC_043717.1:47140206-47204731 GCF_006229205.1 Suricata suricatta | reverse complement strand
TCTCTCCTGTTCGACCTATGAATGCAAACATATGGTATCTATCCTTCCCTGCATGACTTATTTCCCTTAGCATGACACCCTCAAGGTCCATCCACTTTGCTACAAATGGCCATATTTCATTCTTCCTCATTGCCATATAGTTTATTGTCAAGTTGGTTTCCATATAACACCCAGTGGTCTTCCCCACAAGTGCCCTCCTCCATGACCATCACCCCATTTCCCCTTCCCCCTTCAGCCCTCAGTTCATTTTCTGTATTCAAAGTCTCTCATAATTTGCCTCCCTCCCTCTCCCTAACTCTTTTCTCCCCTTCTCCTCCCTATGGTCCTCTGTTAAGTTTCTCCTGTTAGATCTATGAGTGAAAACATATGGCATCTGTCCTCTTCCTGACTTATTTCTCTTAGCATTACACTCTTGAAGTCCATCCACGTTGTTACGAATGGCCAGATTTCATTCTTTCTCATTGCCATGTAGTATTCCATTGTATATATAAACCACATCCACAGGAGTCCTATTTTTAGCCTCTATTTTGCCATTTACTGCTCCAAAAAAATTAGGCAAATCAATGGATTAATCTCAAGCTTCAGTTTTCTCATCTGTAAAAACTGAGGTAATATTTGATATAACCCAGGATTTTTGTCAAAGGAGATATAAGGCTGACCATGAGAAGCGTTTTTGCAAAATATAAAGTGTTTACATATGGTAAATGGATGATCATAGCTATATGGGTAGAAATGTAGGTTCCAAGGTCTTCCTGGATTTGGATGTGACTTTGACCATATGTGTGTTGTCGATAGCTCCCATACTTGTTTATGTGTCCTTTTGAGTGTATGTGTGTTGATGGACCTAATTTGTCTTTTCCAGTTGCTGATATGTAGATTCACTTCAGAAACACTTTTCCTCATTCCTTAACCTCTAGTCTCAGACTAAAAAACATTCTAATATTCTTTTATCTGAGGAGTACAGGTTTCAAGCTACGTTTTGAGAGCCCTAACTCTTCTTCCCATAATCCCAAAAGCACTTTGCTGAGGTTCAACTCAGCCATGTGTATACATGTAGATGAGAGCACATATGCAGATGTGTCTCAGGGAGGAGAATGCAGGGCCCCCCACCAAGTTTGACATGCCCCTCAGAACCAGTCACATCATATGTCCCTGGACCTTCTTAGTGGCTCCAAAAATGTGTTGCTGGTAGGTGTGATGCCTCAGTGGAAGAGGGGAAACTGTTCTCTACTTCCTCTCCCACACTTATTACCCCATCAGTCTCCTCTTCTCCAAAGTTTTGGGATTAGAGGCTGATAAGTCTGGCTCTACTTCCCTCAGATCAACAAGGCCTCAAATATGCTTCCAGATGACTTGGTTCAAAGATATTCAGCAAATTTTTCTGTGTCAGAATGCTTAGGAGAAGAAAGAGAGCCTGGGGAGAGCACTCTCTGTTTAACTCATAGAAACACTGAGTCTTAGAGCTAGCCCTGTCTTTCATCATTTCCTAACCTTCCTCTTCCATATCCTTCTGAAAGGATTAAAACAGAAAACAGAATCCTAGAATATCATACCTTTAGCTAGGCTACATGCCCCATTTTATATGTAAGGACACAAAGGCCAAGAGGAGCCAATGAACTTGTTCAAGGAAAAACCTAGCTCTATGATTCCCAGGAGAATGTTCTTCTTATGGGTCTCCAGATTCAAGAGCAGTTACAAAAAAAAAAGGTCCTATAGTTCTGTTGCTGTGGAGACATCTCCTAAAAGCAGAAGCTGAATAATTCTAAGGGAGAAAAATAAAACTACAGGACTGACTTGTACGTGTCTCTGTTGAGAGCAAACCTGGACAGAGTACCTACAATTACTCAGGGCAGAATCTAAGACCCAGGAAAAATATGTCCAGCAACTGATATGGAAACTAGGTAGGTCTTGTTCCCCTTGCAACATGAGTTGCAGATTTCCAACAAAATCTCCTAAAATCAAAGTTGTGGCTTACAATCTCATTTCTATGACAAGCATCATCATTTAGGAAAGCCTGGAGCTGTGCAAATTGCATCCAACGATGTTTGTCATAGAAATGAGATCATCCTGGCTTCCTGGGCAAAGGGGCCTCTGTCTGGATCCACCCACTTGCTTGCTGTGTTCCAGACCTGTAATTTTACCAGTTCTCTGGTGCTACACGCCCTGGTTATTTCCATTTTCTAGGGAGCTGGATCAGCACGGTATACCCTAGAGGTCACAGGGTTGCCTCGTGGTCTAGGGACATTTCTTCTCATCCCTAAAGGCTCTGGTCTCATAGATTATATGGAAAATGGAGAGGAAATGATGAAATCGCTTTTCCTCATCAAATTTACTCATTTATCATTTCATTTACTTCTTGAAGGTATTCTGCTCCTACTTGAGTTCTCCCACTTCCTAGGCATGGCTGGACTAGGGATACTTCCACTTCCTATTTGCTGTCATACTTGTCCCACTTGAGGGTCTCTGTAGATACTATTCCTTCTGACTGGTACACTCTTTCTGGGATGCTCTTCCTCTGGCTATTTCATGGCTCCTTTCTTTAACCATTCTTTCTAAAATAGAATGCCCTCTACTCTCCTCTTCCAAAAAAACACTTCATTCTCAATCTCAGATATTTGTCTCCTTTGCAGCGCTTACTATTGTTTGCAATAATGTATTATATCTATGTGTTTACTTAATATCTTCTCTCTTACAGTAAGCAGAATAACAGAATGATGGTCTCACCAAAGATGTCCATATACTAATCCTCAAAACCTAGAGATGTATTATATTATATGATAAAGAGGAATTGAGATTGCAGATAGAATTAAGGTTACTAATCAGTTGACCTTGAGATGGAGAGATTATCCACATCCAAGGAATGTAGGAAGTTTCAAGAAACTGGAAAAGACAAGGAAATAGATTCTCCCCTAGTTTACAGAAACTATGCAGCCTTGCTATCCCATTTTAGACATTTCAATTCCAGAATTGTAAGAAAATAAATTAGTGTTGCTTTAAGCTACTAAGTTTGTAGTGATTTATTACAGTAGTCATAGAAAACTATTACACTCCCCATTAGATTATAATGACAGGTATTCTTTTTCATACTTTCATATATACAGATGATGATTTTCAACCAATAACTTTTTCTAGAGCACCTGCTATGTGACATGTGAAATGGTAGGACCTTGCTCCTTATTTGCAGTGGTGGTGGTGGTGGTCTATTTTTCACATGTCTTATTGTCTCATTTACTTCTTGCCTCGGCAAGGTAGAGATTTCTAGCCCTACTATGAAAAGGCTCAAAGAATATATGAGCCCTCTCAAAGTCTACACATCCAGTAAGTATAAGATTCAGAATTAGAATCCCGCTCTCCAGACACGAAATCCAATAATAGTTTTATATTACCTACTTCCATGACTCTTTTACACGCAATCTCTCATGCACTGAACCTAGCTTATTTCTTCCTTTAAGCCACATTATGAGCATTCCTACCTTCTCTTTGCTGAAATGAAACACCCTGCATTTTAGCAACGACTTTTTCTCCATTTTCTCCTGGTGAAAGACAAAACTGAGCAGAAATATCATAAGATTTGGTCTTTCTGCCTAGGTTGGAGTGCTCACTTGATGACTTATGGACAGTGATCTTTGGCACTCTCTCAGAGCCATGACCTACCATTCACTTCCAAATGCATTTCTCTCTTTTTTTTTATTAAAAATTTTTAAAAATGGTTTTTTATATTTATTTTTGAAAGACAGAGAGAGACAGTGCGAGCAGGGGAGGGTCAGAGAGAGAGGGAGTCACAGAATCTGAAGCAGGCTCCAGGCTCGGAGTTACCTGTCAGCACAGAGCCCGACGAGGGGCTCGAACCCATGAACCATGAGATCATGACCTGAGCCGAAGCCAGACACTTAACCGACTGAGCCACCCAGGCACCCCTGCGTTTGTGTTTTTAAGTGCAGCTGAATTTCTCTAGTCAGGCTGGTGTCTTCATTTTACAGATCTGTTCCCCACCATACCTCCACAAACACTCAACAATCAATATTTATTGAGTGTTTATTATGTCTCAAGCCCTTTGCTAATTACTTGATATGCATTATTATCTCATTTAATCCTCACAACCTCAAATCATAGGTATTATTATCAGCATGTTATAGATGAGGAAGCTGAAGCTGAGAGAAATTAAGTAACTTGATCAAGGTAATTGGCACCTGTAGATGACAAGATATCATCCCAGATGCTCTAATGCAGGACCTACACTTTTAACGACTATACTCATTCTACACACACACACACACACACACACACACCTTGCACAATCACACCTTAAAGACTTTCCTGTAGCTCCTCCTTTCTCTTGGAAAGTGGGAATGGAGGAGAGGAATAGGGAAAGTGTTGCATCAAATAGAAGGAACAGAATCTACAAAGTCAAGGAAGCAAAAGAGATCACAGAAACTTAGAAATCTACTATTTGCATCTGGATGAGGCTGGGGCATTAGGTCATAAACAGGCTCCACATCACAAATGCCTCCAATTCAACATTTCCAAAAACCCCTTTCTATCTTTTCATCAAACCTGTTTTCCTTCAGAAACCTAAGAGTCATCCTTAACACTTCCTTCTTCTTTATCCCCAGGCCAGTTAAGGCTATTGCCAAGTCCTATCGAAGGGCCTTTTAACTAGTTTTCGAATATGTCCACTTCTTTCATCTCCACTGCTGCAAATCTGGTCATAACCAAGTTGAATGGATCGCTGCAGCAGGTTCCTAACTGATCTCCCCACATCCTTTCTGGCTTTTTCTATTCTACACAAAGCAGTCATAGGAATCTTTTCAATATTAAAATCTGATCATGTCACTCTCCAGCTAAAATGGCTTCTTTTCTTTGCTTTTATGATAAAGAACAGAATCTTTGTCATGGTCTTTAAAAGCTCTTTGTGGTCTGGCTCTGCCTACCTCTTTAACCTCTCAATCAACTCTCCCTGTTACTATTTGGCTCCCAGCCACACTGGCCTTCTTTGTGTTTCTAAAATGTATCATTCTTTCTCTAATACATCCCCTACAAAGAACTTTTCATGCTATATATTCTACAGAGGGCACATGCTTCTCCACTCTCACAACTTACCTAGTTAGCAACAACCCAATCCTTTCTTTGGATAAATTATGACTTCTTGTGTAACTTTCTAAAACTTAGTAAGGCTCCCTGCCATATGTCCTCAGAGAACTAGCTATTCTTCGTCCAGATAACCTAACCACAGTTTTTAAGTATACATTTATTTGAGTCTTGAGTAATATCTGCTTCCCCAAGAAGTCTATAAATTCTATCATAGCAAGAACACTGTTTATTTTTTATCCCTACTGAAGACCAGGGCCTAACACAGTGTTTGGCACACAGTATAGTTTGTACTTGGTAAGCATAAATAAATGAGAGGTGGTAAGTGTACAAAGGGACTTGCACCTCATGCTAAAAGTTGTTAATGTTATTCTGAGGACAATAAGACACTGCTGGTGTTTTCAAAACATAGGAGTGACTTGATCAAGTTTTGCTTTTATAAAAGATAACATTGCTGAACAGAGGAAGACAGATTAGAGGGGATGAGATAGAGTGTGGGGTATAGAATTCAGTTTGGAAGCCACTGTAATAGTTTAGACAAAACTTATGAGGATCTGAGCTATTTTACCTCCTGTGGGCCGACCATCTCTCAAATTATCCATCTCTGCACTCATTGCACAAGTGATATGAGGCAACTTACTTCAAAAAAGCAACGCACTATCTTTTCCCATTCTGTCAGTTGCCTATTAGTTTTTTTTGATTGTTTCCTTTGCAGTGCAGAAGCTTTTGATCTTGATAAGGTCCCAAAAGTTCACATCCAGACTGCCAACAGGCACATGAAATGATGCTCAGCATCACTCATCATTAGGGAAATACAAATCAAAACCACACTGAGATACCACCTCACACCAGTCAAAGTGGCCAAAATGAACAAATCAAGAGACTATAGATGCTGGCAAGGGTGTGGAGAGATGGGCTCCACTGTTGGTGGGAATGTAAACTGGTTCAGCTGCTCTGGAAAACAGTATGGAGGTTCCTCAAAAAACTATTAATAGAACTCCCCTATGACACAGCAATACCACTGCTAAGGATTTACACAAAGGATACAGAAATGCTGATGCATAGGAGCACATGCCCCCCCCAATGTTCATAGTGGCACTTTCAACAACAATAGCCAAATCATGGAAAGAGCCTAAATGTCCATCACCTGATGAATGGATAAAGAAGATGTGGTATATATATACACAATGGAGTACTATATGGCAATGAGAAGGAATGAAATATGGCCATTTGTAGCAAAGTGGATGTACCTCGAGGGTGTCATGCTAAGTGAAGTAAGTCAGGGAGAGAAGGACAGATACCATATGTTTGTACTCATAGGTCTAACAGGAGAAACCTAACAGAGGACCATAGGGAGGGGAAGGAAGAAAGAGAGTTGGGGAGAGAGAGGGACTCAAATCATGAGAGACTATTGAATACTGAAAACGAAATGAGGGCAGAAGGGAGGGGAGAGGGAGGGTGATGGTCATGGAGTGGAGCACTTGTGGGGAGAAGCACTGGGTGTTATATGGAAACCAATTTGACAATAAAATGTTATAAAAAAAAAGAAAAGCAATGGAATTATAAAAATAAATAAATAATGTTAAACAAAAATGACAAATGTAAGAATCAGGAAGTCAAAAAAGAGGATCCCTGTTGATGAAGGTAAAAGAGAAGGAGAAATTAGTAAGATATGGAAGATATGGATCCCACTAGAGTTCACACAGTTGAGCTATGGATTTGGCCCTGAGCTCCCTGGAGTCCTTGTGAAAGCCACATAGTTTTCATTATAAAAAAAGAAACAGTATTATTCTTAAGTTCTGTCTAGGCATATAGTATTAAGAATGGAGAGGGACGCCTGGGTGGCTCAGTTGGTTAAGCAACCGACTTCAGCTCACGTCATGATCTTGCGGTTCATGAGTTCCAACCCCACATTGGGCTCTGGGCTGACAGCTCAGAGCCTGGATCCTGTTTTGGATTCTGTGTCTCCCTCTCTCTCTGTCCCTCCCTTACTCATGTTGTGTCTCTTTCCTTTAAAATAAATAAACATTAAAATTTTTTTGAAAAAAGAAAAGGATGGAGAGAAGACGATAAATTAGGGAGAGATTAAAAGAGGTAGAATTGCTAGAAATCAGTGATTAGATACCTTAGAAGAGAACAAGTTTGTGGGGTAAGGAAAAGATGATAAAGTTTTCAGTTATGGCTTCCCAGGGGAATTCTTCCAGACATTTAAAGCAGAGTTAACACTGATCCTTCCCAAGCTATTTCAAAAAATAGAAATGGAAGGAAGACTTCCAGACTCATTCTACAAAGCAAATATTACTTTGCTCCTAAGCCGGACAGAGATCCAAGAAAAATAGAGAATGACAAGCAAATATCCTTAATGAATACGGATGCAAAAATACTCAACAAGATCCTAGCAAATCGAATTCAACAGCATATAAAAGAATTATCCATTATGATCAAGTGGGATTCATTCCTGGGTTACAAGGATGGTTCAATATCTGCAAATCCATAAATGTGTTACAGTACATTAACAGAAGAAAAAAAAACATATTATCCTGTAGATAGATGCAGAAAAGTCATTTGACAAAATACAACATCCCTTCTTAATAAAAACCCTCGAGAAAGTCGGGATAAAAGAAATTTACTTACACATCATAAAATCCATTTATGAAAGGCCCACAGTCAATGTTATCTTCAATTGGGAAAAACTGAGAACTTTCCCCCTGAAATTAGGGACACGACAGGAGTGTCCACTCTTGCCTCTGTTGTTTAACATAGTGTTGGAAGTCCTAGCATCAGCAATCAAACAACAAAAAGAAAGAAAAGGCATCAGAATAGGCAAAGAAGAAGTCAAACTTTCCCTTTTCACAGATGACATGATACTCTACATGGAAAACCTGATAGACTCCACCAGAAGACTTCTAGAACTGGTCCATGAATTCAGTAAAGTTGCAGGGTACAAAGTCAATGCACAGAAATTGGTTGCATTCTTATACACCAACAATGAAGCAACAGAAAGAGAAATCAAGAAACATACCCCATTCACAATTGCACTAAAAGTCAAAAAATACCTAGGAATAAAACTAACCAAAGATGTAAAAGACCTGTATGCTGAAAATTATAGAAGACTTATGAAGAAAGTTGAAGACACAAAGAAATGGAAAAACATTCCTTGCTCATGGATTGGAATAATAAACATTGTGATAATGTCATTATTACCCAAAGCAATTTACACATTCAATGCAATCCCCATCAAAGTTGCACCAGCATTCTTCTCAAATCTGGAACAAACAATCTTAAAATTCGTATGGAACTACAAAAAACCCCAAATAGCCAAAGTAATATTGAAGAAGAAAACCAAAAATGGGGGCATCGCAATCCCAGACTTTAGCCTCTACTACACAGCTGTCATCATCAAGACAATATGGTATTGGCACAAAAATAGTCACATGAACCAATGGAATGGAATAGAGAGCCAAAAACTGGACCCAAAATCTATGGCCAACTAATCTTCAACAAAACAGGAATGAGTATCCAATGGAAGAAAGACAGTCTCTTCAACAACCGATGTTGGGGGAGCTGGACAGCAACCTGCAGAATGAAATTAGACCACTTTCTGACACCATTCACAAAAATAAACTCAAAATGGATAAAGGACCTGAATGTGAGACCGGAAACCATAAAAACCCTAGAGAAGAAAGCAGGATATAGCCTCCTTGACTTCAATCACAGCAATTTCCTCCACGACATCCCCAAAGGCAAGGGAAATGAAAGCAAATATCAACTATTGGAACCTCATCAAGATAAAAAGCTTCTGCAATGCAAAGGAAACAATCAACAAAACTAATAAGCAACCTAAAGAATGGGAAAAGATGGTGTCAAATGGCATATCAGATAAAGAGCTAGTATCCAAAATCTACAAGGAACTCACTAAATTCCATACCCAAAAAACGAATAATGCAGTGAAGAAATGGGCAGAAGACCTGAGCAGACATTCCTCCAAAGAGGACATCCAGATGGCCAACAGGCACATGAAACGATGCTCAGCGTCACTCATCATCAGGGAAATACAAATCAAAACCACACTGAGATACCACCTCACCCCAGTCAGAGTGGCTAAAATGAACAAATCAAGAGACTATAGATGCTGGTGACGATTTGGAGAAATGGGCACCCTCCAACACTGTTGGTGGGAATGTAAACTGGTTCAGCTGCTCTGGAAAACAGTATGGAGGCTCCTCAAAAAACTATCAATAGAACTCCCCTATGACCCAGCAATAGCACTGCTAGGGATTTACACAAAGGTTACAGAAATGCTGATGCATAGGAGCACATGCACCCCAATGTTCATAGCGGCACTTTCAACAATAGCCAAATCATGGAAAGAGCCTAAATGTCCATCACCTGATTAATGGATCAAGATGTGGTATGTGTATACACACACACACACACACACACACACACACACACATATACACACACATATTTATATGTGTATATATATACATATACAATGGAGTACTACATGGCAATGAGAGACAATGAAATATGGCCATTTGTAGAAAAGTGGATGTACCTCGAGGGTGTCATGCTAAGCGATATTAATCAGTCAGAGAAGGACAGATACCATATGTTTGCTCTCATAGGTCTAACAGGAGAAACCTAACAGAGGACCATAGGGAGGAGAAGGTGGAAAGAGAGTTGGGGAGAGAGAGGGACACAAATCATGACAGACTATTGAATGCTGAAAACGAACCAAGGGCTGAAGGGGTGGGGGAAGGGAAGGGGTAATGGTCATGGAAGGGGCCACTTGTGGGGAGAAGCACTGAGTGTTTATGGAAACCAATTTGACAATAAACTATTATTAAAAAATCAGAAAACTAAAAGCAAAATATAAATAAATTAATTACAAAATAACTAAAGTGAGAAAAGTCCAAGTAAACAGAAAGTTTTGTTATCTATACAATTAACTAGCCCTCCTGATCTTAATCCCTTTTGAGGTAAGCAGATGTCGCTGGGGATCCGTGGAGTAGTGCTATCCATCCCTCATGGTCCTGTCCTATTGAACACCAAGAGGCTAACCTAGCCCTGTTTGTTCTCTGGGTTACCTCTGAATAGGATTCTCTTGGCTTAGTAGTTCACAGCCCTGGCTAAATGTTAGAATATCTTGGAGAGATTTGCAAAATTAATATGCCTGGACCCCAAGCCAGATAAATTAAATCAAATCCTCTGGCTTGAATATAGTTTGTTCACCAGTACTTTTATAAGATATCTGGATGATTCTAATGCACAGCCAGGCCTAGGAACTACTGCCTCTGGCTGTTCTAAGTTTTAACCACAGAATGGATTAGGTCCCTGAACAGAAAAATTTCTTCCCAAAGACCTTCTCCCCTCTTCTGCCTTTAGTAGCCTTCCAGCATACAAAATTTCCTCTAAACACTCAAAAGAGGCCTTCTGCAGAATGCAGACACCCTTCCTCACCTCTCTTCCTTTTCTAGCAGCTTAAGGTGATCTCCTTCTGAAATTGGCATTTTTTTAATAAAAGGATTTTGGAAAGCATTCAAGATTCAGAGGACAAAACACTAATGGTGAAAAATTAGACACTAGGGAATCACACTACCTAGGCAACCGCCTACCTATCAGCCTAATAATGGAAATAATTTAAACTAGGACCCAGTAGCATAAAGAGCTGTGGAAGTTCCAGTCTTCTTGCTGGAAGCTCTGCAGTTCTCACAGGTCAGATGTTGTAGGAGAAGGAAGGGGCTGGTGGGGCTTGGAAGCCAGGCAAGGAAAGGAAGTATCTCTGCAAGGGTCAGGCTGGAAAGCCAGAGTGACTGTAGGTTGTTGTTTGTTTGTTTCTTTGTTTAGTTTATTGTCAAGTTGGTTTCCATGAAACATCCAGTGCTCATCCCCACAATTGCCCTCCTCCATGCCCATCATCCTCCTTCCCCTTTCACCCTCCCCCCTCAGCCCTCAGTTTGTTTTCAGTATTCAAGGGTCTCTCATGATTTGCCACCCTCCTTTTCCCTATTTCCCCACATCCCCTCCCTCATGGTCCTCTGTTAAGTTTCTTCTGTTAGACTTATGAGTAAAAACGTATGGTATCTGTCCTTCTCTACCTGACTTATTTCACTTAGCATGACATCCTCGAGGTCCATCCACGTTGCCACGAATGGCATTCTTTCTCATTGCCATGTAGTATTCCATTGTATGTATAAACCACATCTTCTTGAGTGACTGTGGTTTTTGTTCTAACTCATTGCAAATCCCACTGCAAAGTCCCTGGCCTTGTCTTCCGCTTCAGCCCCAGGCAAGCAGTGTAGGCTCACAGCATTTGTCAAGTCTGAGACTTACAAAAACTAGAAGAAAAGTGACTTGGAGACCACCTAACTGACACTGACACTGTGACCCTCTATTTTTACATACCTTCATTGGTGATAAGCTTACTCTGGTCCTTAGTTGGGTAGCCTATTCGGTCACAAGAGAGTTAGGGCATTCAAAGAACTTCTTTGATTTAAGTCAAAATTGGTTTCCCTTGAAATTTTAACCTCTGGCTCTAATTCCTGCAACTATTTCCCTGAGTTAGGTCCACTCTTTCTTAGCCTACTTACTTCCTTCTTGGACAGGATCCAATGTGTCATTTTTGTCTGTGTGCCTGTTAACATGCCATGCCCAAAACTGGACATGGATTCTGCCTAATAAAGAGATGAACTTCTTCTAGAAATGATATTTCTATTAATATAGTCCAGGATAACACACACACACACACACACACCATAATTTACACTCTCAACTTGCTGATATATAATCTGCTTTACACTCAACTGTATTTTAATGGGAATCCTTTTTTGTCAACTAAAATGAGTCTATTTTACCATTTTAAGTGGTTTCATTGAATGGATAATACCATGGTTTATTTAACCATTCTGCTATCAAAGGGCACTTTGACTGTTTCCAATTGTATACTATCAAACAACATTATGTATATATTTCTGCACACTGGTCCACATTTATTCTTCAGTTGGTCAAAGTGTAAGCAAATTTTAAATTTTGATACATGTCACCAAACAATCCTTAGAGAAATTATTCTAACTCCCAGTCCACGAACAGTGCATGCAAGTACTTTCATTCTGACATGCCAACAATACTGGGTATTAGTCATTTTAATCTTTGCATATATGCTAGACCAAAACAAATCCCCGTCATCTTTATGTTCATTTATTTAATTACTAATGAAGTTGAGCATTTTTTTCATGTTAAGTTAGTGATTTATATTTTTTTATAAATTGTTAATATTATTTGTTCAATTTTTCCTGAGGTCTTATCTTTTAGTTATTGATTTATAAGATTTCTTTATATTTAAGAAATATAAACCCCTTTTATGTAAAATATCTTGCATATTTGTCCCTAGTTTGTTCTTTGTCTTTTAATTTTAATTTTTGCAACATATTTTTTCAATTTTTAGGTCATCAGCCCTTATCAATATTCATTTTGTTATTTATGTCCTATACTCCCAAGGTTATAAAAATATCAATCCATACTTTTAATACATTCAGGCCCTCATTCCAGTTACTATACTTTTCCTCCTCCCACCTCTGCCTTCCATCAGAACTCACCACCTGGATCCTTCTCTCCCCTGCTTTCTGCTAGGTAACTGCTAGATTAAAGATCATAAACTGAGATAAGCTAATAGCTGCCTATCTGTTTTCAGGCTCACAGGTATATTATCCTGACATGTTGATAGGAAATTCTTGGAAGTAACTGTTACCCCCAAAGGAATACCTCTCTAATGGAGTCATTCTAAGCACTAAGACAGATGGGTGAAGGAAATGATTAGGAGGCGGCAGGTTCAGGGATGTAGGTAGTATAGTGGAAATAGTACCAGGTTTAAAGTTGGACAAATCTGCATTTTGGATCCCAGCACTAGCTATGTAGCCAATTTATATTCCCTCTTTAAGACTGAATTTCTTTATCCATAAAATGAGAAGACTACTATGTGTTCTTTATAGTTATTACCTGTTTGTTATCAGTGCTCCCCCATCCAGTCTCATTACCACTAAACTCCCAGCATCCAGTACAGCACCTGACAGATAATAGGTGCACAGAAGTTGTTTACTGCTTGAATTAATGGATCCATGGAAATGTGGCTGGCAAATTGTAGGTACTGTGTAGGGTTCTGTGTAAGTACTGTGAGGGTTCCTGTGGTTTTCTTGCCTCTCAGAATCCTCCCAGAGAAGGCCCAGCTTTTAGCTGCCCCTCATAGAAGAAAAAAAATCTCTTACATTTCTACACTCTCTTATTTCAGACAGTAATAAATGGCCTCCTTTTCCCTGATTAAGAAGATAGCCAAGAACACCTGGGCTAAGACAAACCTGAGGGGAAAAGGAGGCCACTCTATATATTTGCCTCAGTGGGGCAGGGTATGCTGCCAAGGATGTGCCAATCTTTTCCGAGGGCAGCACACCATACTCACCTACTGGCTGCTGTCTTAAGATCCAGGAACCCTGGAACCCATAACCTTTTTACTTCCCAGACAGATAGCAAGCTTCCAATCTGGGGTATTCATATTGGGCCACTTATTTATTCTGCAATCTTGAAAAATTCACTTTCACTTCTCAGGGTCTCTGGAAAAATGGAACTCATAATACTTGCCCTACTTCCCTCATAAGGAGCAAGTGAGATAATGAGAGGTCCACATATTTGTTACAGCAGTTTATGCATGCAGAGTTATTTTATTACCTCCTCATCATGACCCCATGTGGTGAGTATCATGATCCCTGTATTACAGGATATGAAACTGGGACTCAGCAGGGCTAAGTAAGGTGCCTAAGATCACACAGCTATACAATTGGCACAGTTGGATTTAAATTCAGATCTCTCTGATTGCAGCTACTCCTAATGAATTCCAGGCACTGTGCTAGGCACCAGGGATATCATCATCAAGTCCTAGTTCCTCAGGGAGCTTACAGTTTAGTAGATGAGGTAGATGTGTAAATAGATGACCAAGGTACCAGCTGATAAATAAAATGACAGAGAGATTATGGGAGAATGGAGGAGGAGCATCTAATCCAGCCTTGCAGAAGCAGAAAAGTTTTACAAAATTGTGGAGCTTGAGTTGAGACTTGAAGAGTAAGTGGCAGTTCTCCACATAGACTAGGGAGAGGGAAACTCATCCTAGGCAGAAGGAACAGCAAATACACAAGTGAGAAATGTTAAAATATGTATGAACCATAAAACTGCAGTAATTAAAATAGTTTGGTACCAAAGAAAAAACAAAAAAAAACCTCAGCTGGTCAGCATAGAGTTGATTCATAGTCTTAAATGCATAAGAGAATTTATGTTTATCAACTAATGAATTTCATGCAATGAATATTTTATTGAAAATCTATGATTTGATAGGTACTCTATTAGGTACTGAGGATACAGCAGTGTAGAAAAATCACTGCCATCATGAGCCTTACATTCTAGTGGGAGGGAAAGGCAAAAAATAAATAAATCATCCTAATATGTAGTAAATTAGATGGTGATAATTACTAAATAATAAAGCAGGGGAAGAAATAAAGGACATGGGGTAAGTACTAAATTTAGAAAAAGAGTTCAGAGAAGGCCTCACCGAGGACACAGTTAAGTAGCAACATGAAGGAACTGAAGGGACAAGCAAAATATTTGGGGAAAGAGCATTCCAGGCAGAGGGATTAGCAAGGGCAAAGGTCCTGAGGTGATAGCTCATGTGTTCTTAGAACAACAAGGAGGCCCTTGTGGCTGAATCAGAGAGAGATAGAATAACAGGGGATTAGGTTGGAGAGATGGTTGCCTTTGGATGGCAGTAAGCAATGGAAAGTTTGATGGGTTTTACTTTTCATTCTACTACACTGTTTGAATTTTTACATGTAGACATGTGTTAACTATTGTGGGCTGTTTTTTGCTTGTTTATTTTGTGTGTGTGTGTGTGTGTGTGCGTGCGTGCGTGCGTGTGTGTGTGTGTGTGTGTGTGTGTGAGAGAGAGAGAGAGAGAGAGAGAGAGAGAGAATGTCAGGTTAAGAGAATGTGGTGAGTGGCAGTTTTGAAGGTTCCAGACGGAAACATGGCAAGTAAGAGAAGAATTTGGAAAGGTAAGTGGAGCTTACCAATCGAGCTTAGGCTTTTATGTCAGGCTAAGGAGCTTGGGATTTTATCTTATATGTACTGGAGAGCTAGTGAACTCTTCAAACAGAATTGACACAAGCAGAGCTGACTCTCCACCTCTACCCCCATACCCAAATATTATAGGTTTCTCTGGCCAGTAGAGAAACTAGTAGAGACAAGGTTGCCCAGGAGAGTCTGGAATCCATGCCCAAAATACAGAACTAAGGTAGAAGTGAAAGAGATGGATCTAAGATATTTTTTTTCTCTCTTCCTTTTGAGAGATAGTAATTGCACCCTCTTCAGCATTCCCCACACATACATATTGAGGGAGAAAGACCATCTGACCTTTAGGACCCCTGCCAGGGAAGAAGAGAAAGTAGAAAGGCCTCAGTTCTTTTATCATGAATGAATCCTTTGGCATCTCAGACTGAAAGGGGGGTGGGTAGAAGCCTTCTGGGATATTTTTAAAGCATCTAAAAATAGCCTCAAGGCCTTAGAGAATGGAGGGCCCAGACACTGACTGAACATTGGAACTCACAGTCTTTGCCAAGTTCCCACCGTAGGCTCCATCCTCTTACTAAATAAGTCAGTTTTCCCTCCTTCCTCATCTGTCTCATTGGAGGCTCCACCCAAGACTAAAATGTTCAGATTTAGCCCTAAGTCTCAATCCCTAACTCTCCCGGAAATAAAGCTCAAAATACAGCAGCTTATCCTCTCTAGAAGTCCCTGTGAGTTCTGGGATGGGAAAGAAAATAAGACAGGGAAAAGTTGAGATCAACACACATGCCCACAGAGGTCAAGAATCAAAGGAAGAGACACTGGGATATGAAAAAGATAGAGAAGGTTAAAGAATAAGGAGAGAAGCAGAAAGGATAAGATAAAAAGAGAAACAGAGTCTGAGTTTTGAACAAAGAAGGAGAAAGACTCAGAGATAGAAATAAATACAGAGGGCAAGGAAAAAGCAAAAAGAGTCAAAACAGGCAGAGAAAATGGGAGAGTGGGAGCCAGAGAAAAGAGAAGGAGCCTCAGTTCCTTGTTTTGTCCCAAATCTTTGTATCAAGCCAACAACCGGTGAGTATGGGCTGGATTGAGCCCTGAAGGTAGTCCCTATAGAACCTCATTCCTCAGGGGTGGGAGCTGGCAGCCCCCGCAAGAGGCCTGACTGAAAGACCAAGGTAAGTATGGAATGAGCCCATGCAGCCCTCATTATTTGCATGATGTTGTCAGCAGACACTCACACCCACCATGTACTGCAGATAGACCAACAAATAGTCACCCTCAAAGCAAGTGCTTAATATTTATTTATTTATTTTGAGAGGGAGAGAGAGGGGGAGAGAGAGAGAGAGCGAGAGAGAGAGATCAAGTGTAAGTGAGCAGGGGAAGGGCAGAGACAGGGAGAGAGAGAAAAAGTCCTAAGCAGGTTCCCTGCTGCCAGCACAGAACCCAGCATGGGGCTCCAACTGAAATCAAGAGTCAGATGCTTAACTTAGCCATCCAGGTGCCCCTATATTTGATATTTAAAAAGACTTCAGGGGCTTCTGGGTGGCTCAATTGGTTAAGCGTCTGACTCTTGATTTTGGCTCAGGTTATAATCTCACAGTTCAGTTTGTGGGTTTGAGCCCCTCATGGGGCTCTGTACTGGCAGCACAAGGCCTCCTTGGAATTCCCAATTCCCTCTCTCTCTTTCTCTCTGCTTCTCCCCCACTCAAGCTCTCTCTTCCAAAAATAAATAAACATGTAAATAAATAAATGATTTCAAATAAAAAGTCATATTAAGAGAATATTAATGAACTTCTTTACACTGATTCCAATGGCTTATTATTATTTTTAATTTCATAGGATCAGAGACACTAGAGCCTGTTCACCATTTAGGGCTTTTTCTTCACCTAACTAGCCACCATGGTTCTGGGTATTAGGGTAAGGTGGGATATGCTGTCCTTCTGGGCCTGTTTTGATGCCTCTCTGACTGCCACTTCTCAATTATCTTTGTGAGAGTCCCTGGACAAGAAGTAGAAACTTTTTTTTTTTTTTTAGCAAAGACCTCTTTTGTGGGTTGTGAAGGCCAGCTGGGGAGAAAGCAAATAGATTCTTCCAAGAAGGTGAATAAAGGGTGTCTGATCTGATGGTAATGCATTGGACCACATAGGCTTAAGGCCCAATTCTACCCTTGAAATACTGTGTGACTTTGGGTACTGACTTCAACTTTCTGGAACTCAGCCTCCTTAATATAATTGAACTATGCTCTATTGTTCTGTCATTCTCATGAGGTTTGCAGGAGAATAAGCTATGAGAAACTACAAGTGTGAGAATATTTCCTATTATTACTACAAATAGCTTTAGGAAATGTTGGGCCATTAAGGTGAACACAGCTCCTGGTACAGATAAAGCTCTATGAATTTCAATAAGGCAGGAATAAGAGGAGAGAGCAAGAAAGCCTGAGAGAAGCTTGGGAAAAAACAGGGGAAACTGAAGCAGAGAGTTACAAAAAAGGAAATCTGACTTTATTGCCTTAATAAGAACTGAGATATGATTAATTTTTATGACCTTATTGGACTTTGTTTGGTGATGGTTTAGAGATGAATTATAAATAAATGTAATATATAAAAAGCTCTTTTTAAAGAAACCCTTGGTAAGTTCTTTATAGATTTTGGATACCAACTCTTTATCAGATATGTTGTTTGCAAATATTTTCTCCCATTCCATTTGTTGCCTTTTAGTTTTGCTGATTGTTTCCTTCCCTGTGAAGAAACTTTTTATTTTGATGAGGTCCCAATAGTTAATTTTTGCGTTTGTTTCCTTTCCTCCTCTGGAGATGCGTTGAGCAAGAAGTTGCTGCGGCTAAGGTCAAAGAGGTTCTTGCCTGCTTTGTCCTTGAGGATTTTGATGGCTTCCTGCCTTACATTTAGGTCTTTCATCCATTTTGAGTTTGCTTTTGTGTGTGGTGTAAGAAAGTGATCCAGGTTCATTTTTCTGCATGTTGCTGTCTAGTTTTCCCAATACCACTTGCTGACTCAATACCACCCCCAAATCAAATAATCCAGTGAAGAAATGGACTAAAGACATGAACACACACTTCTCCAAAGAAGACATCCAGATGGTCAACAGACACAAGAAACGATGCTCAACACACTTATCATCAAGGAAATACTAATCAAAACTAAAATGAGATATCACCCCACACCATGAGAATGGTAAAAATCAACAAGTCAGGCAACAACAGATGCTGTCGAGGATGCAGAGAAAGATGATCTCTTTTGAACTGCTGGTGGGAATGTAAACTGGTACAGCCACTCTGGAAAACAGTATGGAGATTCCTCAAGAAAATAAAAATAGTAGTACCCTACGACTTATGAATTCTACTACTAGGCATTTATCTAACGGATACAGGTGTGCTGTTCCATTTTTTCTTTTTTTAAAAATAGTTTATTGCCAAGTTGGTTTCGATATAACACCCAGTGGTCTTCCCCACAACTGCCTCCCTCCATGACCATCACCCGCCTTCCCCTTACCTCTTCCCTCATCAGGCGTACAGTTTCAATTTTTTTAATAGATTATTTTCAAATTGGTTTCCATATAACACCCAGTGCTTCTCCCCACAAGTGCTCCCTGCCATGACCATCAACCCCTTCCCGCCCTCCCCCTCCCCATTCAGTCCATGATTCATTTTCAGTATTCAGTAGTCTTTCATGAATTGTGTCCCTCACTCTCCCCAGCTCTCCTTCCCCCTTCCACTCCCTATAGTCCTCTGTTAGGTTTCTCCTGTTACACTTATGAGTGCAAACATAGGGTATCTATCCTTCTCTGCCTGACTTATTTCACTTAGCATGACACCCTCGAGGTCCATGCACTTTGCTACAAATGGCCAGATTTCATTCTTCCTCATTGCCATGTAGTACTCCATTGTATATATACATTGTATATATCCTTTGGGTAAATGGTCATAGGGGAGTTCTACTGATAGTTTTTTGAGGAACCTCCATACTGTTTTCCAGAGCAGTTGCACCAGTTTACATTGCCACCAACAGTGTAGGAGGGCGCCTGTTTCTCCACATCCTCGCCAGCATCTATAGTCTCTTGATGTGTTCATTTTACCCACTCAGACCAGTGTGAGGTGGTATCTCAGTGCGGTTTTGATTTGTATGTCCCTGATGATGAGTGACGCTGAGCATCGTTTCATGTGTCTCATGGCCATCTGGATGTCCTCTTTGGAGAAGTATCTTCTGTCAATTTCTTCACTGGATTATTCATTTTTTGTGTATGGAGTCTGGGATTGTGATGCCCCCCATTTTGGTTTTCTTCTTCAATATTACTTTGGCCTTTCGGGGTTTTTTGTGGTTCCATATGAATTTTAAGATAGTTTGTTCTAGCTTTGAGAAGAATGCTGGTGCAACTTTCATGGGGGATTGCATTGAATGTGTAAATTGCTTTGGGTAATAATGACATTTTAACAATGTTTATTCTTCCGATCCATGAGCATGGAATGTTTATCCATTTCATTGTGTCTTCTTCAATTTCCTTCATGAGCCTTCTCTAGTTTTCAGCATATGGTCCATTACATCTTTGGTTAGGTTTACTCCTAGGTATTTTATGGTTTTTGTGCAATTGTGAATGGGATCTGTTTCTTGCTTTCTCTTTCTGCTGCTTCATTGTTGGTGTATAAGAATGCAACTGATTTCTGTACATTGACATTGTACCCTGCAACTTTACTGAATTCATTGATCAGTTCTAGAAGGCTTCTGGTGGAGTCAATCAGGTTTTCCACATAGAGAATCATGTCATCTGCGAAAAGGGAAAGTTTGACTGCTTCTTTGCCAATTCTGATGCTTTTATTTCCTTTTGTTGTCTGATTGCTGATGCTAGGACTTCCAACACTATGTTAAGCAACAGTGGTGAGAGTGGACATCCATGTCGTGTCCCTGATTTTAGGGGGAAAGCTCTAAGTTTTTCCCCATTGAGGATAACATTGGCTGTGGGCTTTTCAAAAATGGCTTTTATGATGTTTAAGTAAGTTCCTTCTATCCCGACTTTCTTGAGGGTTTTTATTAAGAAAGGATGTTGTATTTTGTCAAATGCTTTTTCTGCATCTATCGACAGGATCATATGATATTTTTCTTTTCTTTTGTTAATGTGATGTATCACATAAATGGATTTGTGAATATTGAACCAGTCTTGTAACCCAGGAATAAATCCCACTTGATCATAATGGATAATACTTTTTATATGCTGTTGAATTCGATTTGCTAGGATCTTGTTGAGTATTTTTGCATCCGTCTCCATTAAGGATATTGGCCTGTAGTTCTCTTTTTTTTTATTGGGTCTCTGCCCGGCTTAGGAATCAACGTGATATATGTTCATTCGTAGACTGTGTCCAGTAGTCTTCCATTTCTATTTTTTGAAGTAGCTTGAGAAGGATCAATGTTAAGTCTGCTTTAAACGTCTGGTAGAATTCTCCTAGGAGTCCAACCGTCCCTGGGCTTTTATTCATTAGGGGATTTTTGAAACTGTTTTGATTTCTTCACTGGTTATAGGTCTGTTTAGGTATTCTGTCTCTTCCCTTTGAATTTTGGTAGTGCATGTGCGTTTAGGAATTTCTCTATTTCTTTTAAATTGTCCAGTTTGTTGGCATATAATTTTTCATGGTAACCTCTGATGATTGCTTGTATTTCTGAGGGATCTGTTGTAACAGAATTATATTACTTCATGTTTTTGTCTATTTGAATGTTCTCTATTTTCATTCTGAGGATCCTAGCTAGCGGTTTATTAATTTTGTTTATTGTTTCAAAAAACCAATTCTTGGTTTCATTGATCTGTTCTATTGCTCTTGTGGATTCTATCTTGTTTAATCCTGCTCTGATCTTTATTATTTCTTTTCTTTTGCTGGTTTTGGGGTGTTCTTGCTGCTCCCTTTCTAGTTTTCTTAGATATTCTGCTAGGTTTTGAGTTTCTGATTTTTCTAGTTTGTTAAAATAGGCCTGGATTGCACTGAACTTTCTTCATAAGACTGCCTTTGCTGTGTCTCACAGAGTTTGAATTGCTGCATTCTCATTTTCATTTGTTTCTCTATATTTTTTAGTTTACTCTCTAATTGCCTGGTTTGCCCACTCATTCTTCAGTAGGGTAGTTTTTAACCTCCATATTTTTTGGAGGTTTTCCAGACTTCTTCCTGTGGTTGATTTCGAGTTTCATTGCATTGTGATCTGGAAGTGTGCATGGTATGATCTCAATTCTTTTGTATTTATGGAGGGCTGTTTTATGACCCATTATGTGATCAATCTTGGAGAACGTGCCATGTGCACTTCAGAAGAAAGTGAATTCCCTAGCATCAGGATGCAGAGTTCTAAATATATCGATCAATTCCATCTGCTCCAGTGTGCCATTCATGTCTATTGTTTCCTTAGTAATTTTCTGTCTGGTTGCCCTATCCATTGTTGCAAGTGGGGTATTAAAGTCCCCTGAAATTAGCACATTCTTACCGATAAGATTGCTTCTGTTTGTGATTAATTGTTTTATGTATCTAGGAGTCTTCAAATTTGGTGCATAAATGTTTATAATTGTTAGCTCTTCCTGATGGAGAGACCCTGTAATTATTATATAATGTCCTTCTTCATCTTTTGTTACTGCCTTTACTTTAATGTCCAATTTGTCTGATATAAGTATGGCTACTCCAGCTTTCTTTTGGCATCCAGTCACATGATAGATATTTCTCCATCCCCTTACATTCAATCTGAAGGTGTCTTCAGGTCTAAGATGAGTCTCTTGCAGGCAGCAAATAGATGGGATTTGGTTTTTGATCCATTCTGCTACCCTCTGTTTGACTGGAATATTCAGTCCATTGACATTCAGTGTTAGTATTGAAAAATATGGGTTTAGATTCATTGTGTTCTCGGTAGAGTGCATGTTTGTGGTGATGTCTCTGGTACCTTTATTCCTTGCTACATTTCACTCATAGTGTCTCTCTTAAGATTTCTTGTAGGACTGGTTTGGTGCTGATGAATTCTCTGAACTTTTGTTTATTTGGGAACACTTTTATTTATCCTTCTATTTTCAATGTCAGGCTCACTCGATAAAGGATTCTTGGCCGCATATTTTTCCTGTTCATCACATTGAAGATTTCTTGCCATTCCTTTCCGGCCTGCCAAATTTCAGTAGATAGGTCTCTAACCACTCTGATAGGCTTCCCTTTTTAGGTTAAGGCCCTTTTCTCCCTAGCTGCTTTCAGAATTTTCTCTTTATCTTTATATTTTGCCAGTTTCACTATGATATGTCACCTGAAGGTCAGTTTACATTATGTCTTAGAGGAGTTCGTTATGTCTCATGAATTTCAATGTCCTTCTCTTTCCCCAGATTGGGGAAATTTTCCTGTATATTTTGGTCCATCACACCTTCAATCACTCTGTCTTTGTCTTCCTCTTCAGGAACTACTATTAAGCATATTTTGTTCCGTTTGATTGTGTCACTCAGGTCTCTGATACTCTTTTCATGCTCCTGAATCATTTTCTCTCTCTTTTTCTAGGCCTCCTCTTTTGCTATATCTGTGTCTTCTAATTCACCTATTCTCCTCTCTGCTTCTTCAATCTTTGCAGTGGCACCTTCCATTTTATTATTCATCTCATTTACAGCCTTTTTTTTTTTAACTCGTCACAGCTATTTTGAAGGTTCCTAATTTTTGTATCAATATCTTCTCTGACAGCTTCTATGCTTTTTTCAAACCCAGCGATTAATTATATGACAATTGTTCTAAATTCTTGTTGAGTTATGTCGCTTGTGTCTGTTTGGAGCAGTTCTTTCACTGTGATTTCTTCCTGGAGTTTCTTTGAAGGAGAGTTCTTTCATTTCGTCATTTTAGTTAGCTTTCTGTCTCTTGTCAGTTTTGAAAGCTCATTCTGCACTGTGCGTTTATTAGTATTCCTCTATAGAAGGAGGCTCCTTGCTTGTCTAAAGTCTGTCCTTTCAGGAGATGTTCTTTCAATGGTGTCTCTTGGTTTCTCTTGTTATGCCTCTGATTAATTTATTTCCCTACTCAGCGATATTTGGGACTTTCCACTATGTGTTTTTTGGGTTGTTTCTTGAGGTAGCCCTGAAAAGGAAAACAGACAGACAAACACACAGAGAACACAAGCACACAAATGTACTGATAGAACAAGTAAGGAAGCAAACCAAAATGGGAAAAGAAAGGAACAGGAAAGAAAAGAGAGGGGAAACAAAGAAAAGAAGAAAACAAAAAGAAAAAAAGGCAGGCGGGGAGTGGGGGAGACAGCAACAGTCGGATATAAATGACAGTCTGAGAGCTTCAAACGGGGGAGGGGGGAGAAAAGGATGAGATAAAGGAAAAACAATCTGGATGGTAAGAGTTGATCTAAGTACAGCAGTTTCTAAATGATGGTCTTTCCCAGATTCCAGGGGGAAAGGGAGAAAAGAAGGAAATAGGAAAATAATAAAGAGAAGACAGGGGTAAAAATTAAAGAGTAAAAATGTTAAGAAAAAAATAAAACCAATAAAGGTGATAAGCAAAAGCACAGCAGCTCTCCAGCACAGATGGGCGTGGCTTGGTGTATGTAGGTCAAGACTCAGGGGCTGCTCTCTGAGGCCCCACCTTGGTGGATTCCGGGAGAAGAATGGTGGTGGGCACCCAAAGCCCCCTCAGACCATACATTGCCAGCCACTTTCTTGAGTCCAACCTCCTTGTGCCTTGGGAGGGTCTAATTGCTTCTGGTTTTTATGTTCTGCTCAGTTCCTAAGTCCTTGCCCACACACTCAATATTGCCACCACAGTTAAAATCTCCTTTAAGCGGGCGGCTTTCTGGTCAGGATAGAATCGTGGGACTGTGAAGTAAGGTGCTTCCCCTGGCTCCACCTGAAATCAGTGAGCTGCCAGCCTGAGGAAGAACAACCCCACTGAGGGGAATGGATCTCTCCTCGCTTAGCAGCTCTCAGTAATGGGCTAAATCTTTCCTCTCCAGGGATTATGCTGTGAGTGATTCCCTCTCTACTTCTCTTTCCCTTGTCTCTCTGTTGCCTTGCCAGGTGGTGCTGTGGGCCGCTGTGAAAGTCCGTGCACGTCTGGATATCTGCCGCCCTCCCCCCACCCCGCGAGTGCAGCTGTCTGTGGAGCTGGTCGCCTATGGACATGCGGGTTTCTGCAGGTCCAGCACCAAGCCTCTGAGTGCCTTGTCTCCCAACCCGGTGCTCCCTCCCCTAAAATCTCCGGACCCAGCTCACACTCACTCAGGCAACCATGAGACTGCTGTCGATAAGGGGTCTGTCCACACACCTCCGTTCTTGGAAATCAGAAAGCTGTGGCTCTTTAATTCTTCTCAGTTTGATAATTGCGGGTATATGGAGGTAATGGGGCTCCTTACTTGGCCATCTTGCTGCCAGCGATCTAAAATATCAATATTTCTAACCCAACAATCTAAAGATTCAATGCAATCCCTACTAAATTCCAGCAGTCTTTTCTGAGAAAAAAAAATGGAATAGCCAATTCTCAAATTCTATAGAATTGTAAGTGAAAAAATTCTTCAGAAAAAAAAAAGGGAGAAATTTGGAAAGCTGAAGGAGTGTTCCCCTAATTTTAAAACTTACTATAGGGGCACCTGGGTGGCTCAGTTGGTTAAGTGTCTTTGGCTCAGGTCATGATCTCGTGGTTCGTGGGTTTGGGCACTGCGTTGGGTTCTGTGCTGACAGCTCAGAGCCTGGAGCGTGCTTCAGATTCTGTATCTGCCTCTCTCTCTGCTGCTCCCCTGCTCGCCCTCTGTCTCTCTCTGTCTCAAATATAATTAAACATTTACAAACATTTTAACAATTTACTACAAAGATCCTCTAATAAAAAATGTGTGGTAATGGCAAAAGTATAGACATTTAGGCCAGTGGAATAGAATTGAAAGTCCCGAAATGAATACATACATTTATTACCAATTGATTTTTGACAAGAATGTCAAGACCATTCAATGAGGAGAAAATACTTTTTTCTATGAATGATACTGGGATAATTGGATTTCCACATGAAAAATAACAAAATTCAACACCAGCTTCATACCATATACAAAAATGAAGTCAAAATGCATTAATGTCTTAAATATAAAATCAAAAACCATAGGGACACCTGAGTACCTCACTAGGTAAAGTGTCCAACTTTGGGTGAGGTCATGATCTCATGGTTCAGAAATTTGAACCCCACATTGTGCTCTCTGCTCAGCTCAGAGCTAATTTCGGAACTTCTGTCCCACTCTTTTCCTTTAATTTTTTTTAAAAATGTGGTTTTTTTTGACTATTTAATACCCTTTATTTTTCTACTTTTCTATGTTCTTTTTTTAAATAGTTTATAGTCAAATTGGTATCCATAAAACACCCAGTCCTTCTCCCCACAAGTGACCCCCACCATGACCATCACCCCCTTCTTCCCTCCCCCTCCCCCTTCAGTCCATGGTTCGTTTTCAGTATTCATGAGTCTCCCTTGATCTGTGTCCCTCACTCTCCCCTGCTCTCTTTCCCCCTTCCTCTCCCCACAGTCCCATGCCAGGTCTCTCCTGTTAGACCTATGAATGCAACCATATGACATCTATCCTTCTCTGCCTGACTTATTTCGCTTAGCATGACCCCCTCAAGGTCCATCCACTTTGCTACAAATGGCCATATTTCATTTTTCCTCATTTCCATATAGTACTCCATTGTATACATACACCACATCTTCTTGATCCATTCATCAGTTGATGGACATTTAGGCTCTTTCCATGATTTGGTTATTGTAGAAAGTGCCGCAATGAACATTGGGGTGCATGTGCTCCTATGCATCAGCACTTCTGTATCCCCTGGGTAAATCCTTACCAGCGCTATTGCTGGGTCATAGGGGAGTTCTATCGATAGTTTATTGAGGACCCTCCACACTGTTTTTCAGAGAGGCTGCACCAGTTTACATTCCCACCAATGGTGTAAGAAGGTGCCTGTTTCTCCACATCCTCGACAGCATCTATAGTCTCTTGAAGGAAAATGGATCTATTACAACAGATCCTTCAGAAATACAAGCAATCATCAGAGATTACTATGAAAAATTATATTCCAACAAACTGGACAGTCAAGAAGAAATGGACAAATTTCTAAACACACATGCACTACCAAAATTCAAACGGGAAGAGATAGAAAATCTGAAGAGACCCATAACCAGTGAAGAAATCGAATCAGTTATCAAAAATCTTCCAACGAATAAAAGCCCAGGGCCAGATGGATTCCCAGGGGAATTCTACCAGATGGTTAAAGCAGAGTTAACGCCAATCCTTCTCAAGCTATTCCAAAAAATAGAAATGGAAGGAAGACTACCAGACTCATTCTACAAAGCACATATCATTCTGATTCCTAAGCCAGGCAGAGACCCAATAAAAAAAGAGAACTACAGGCCAATATCCTTCATGAATATGGATGCAAAAATACTCAACAAGATCCTAGCAAATCGAATTCAACAGCATATAAAAAGTATTATCCATTGTGATCAAGTGGGATTTATTCCTGGGTTACAAGGCTGGTTCAATATTCACAAATCCATTTATGTGATACACCACATCAACAAAACAAAACAAAAAAATCATATGATCCTGTCAATAGATGCTGAAAAAGCATTTGACAAAATACAACATCTCTTCTTAATAAAAACCTTCGAGAAAGTTGGGATAAAAGGAACTTACTTAAACATCATAAAAGCCATTTATGAAAAGCCCACAGCCAATGTTATCCTCAATGCAGAAATACTGATAGCTTACCCCTTGAAATCAGGGACACGACAGGGGTGTCCACTCTCACCATTGTTGTTTAACATAGTGTTGGAAGTCCTAGCATCAGCAATCAGACAACAAAAGGAAATAAAAGGCATCAGAATCAGCAAAGAAGCAGTCAAACTTTCCCTTTTTGCAGACCCTATGATACTCTACATTGAAAACCCGACCACCTCCACCAGAAGCCTTCTAGAACTGACCAATGAACTCAGTAATGTTGAAGGGTAAAAGTCAATGTACAGAAATCAGTTGCATTCTTATACACCAACAATGAAGCCACAGAAAGAGAAAGCAAGAAACATATCCCATTCACAATTGCACGAAAACCCATAAAATACCTAGGAATAAACCTAACCAAAGTTGTAAAAGACCTGTGTGCTGAAAACTATAGAAGACTTGTGAAGGAAATTGAAGAAGACACAAAGAAATGGAAAAACATTCCAGGCTCATGGATTGGAAGAATAAACATTGTGAAAATATCATTATTACCCAAAGCAATTTACACATTCAATGCAATCCCCATCAAAGTTGCACCAGCATTCTTCTCAAAGCTAGAACAAACTATCTTAAAATTCATATGGAACCACAAAAAACCTCGAATGGCCAAAGTAATATTGAAGAAGAAAACCAAAACGAGAGGCATCACAATCCCAGACTTTCGCCTCTACTACAAAGCTGTCATCATCAAGGCAGTATGATGTTGACACAAAAACAGACACATGGACCAATGGAATAGAATAGAGAACCCAGAACTGGACCCACAAGTAGATGGCCAATTAAAAAGTGTCCAGTGGAAACTTTGACAAAGCAAGAAAGAGTGTCCAATGGAAAAAAAAAAAACAGCCTCTTTAACAGGTAGTGTTGGGAGAGCTGGACAGCAACATGTAGAAAAATGAAATTAGACCACTTTCTGACATGATTCACAGAAATCGTGTGGACATTGATGGACATTAACTCAAAATGGATAAAGGATCTGAATGTGAGACAGGAAACCATAAAAACCCTTGAGGAAAAAGCAGGAAATAGCCTCCTAGACCTCAGTCGCAGCAGCAATGTCTTCCTCGACACATCCCCAGAGGCAAGGGAATCAAGAACAAAAATGAACTACTGGGACCTCATCAAGATAAAAAGCTTCTGCAAGGCAAAGGAAACAATAAAAAAAACTAACAGGCAACCGACAGAATGGGAAAAGTTAGGGGCAAATGGCATATCAGATAAAGGGCTAGTATCCAAAATATACAAAGAGCTCACTAAACTCCATACACGAAAAATGAATGATCCAGTGAAGACATGGGCAGAAGACCTGAAGAGACACTTCTCCAAAGAGGATATCCAGATAGCCAACAGGCACATGAAACGATGCTCAGCATCACTCGTTATCAGGGAAATTCAAATCAAAACCACACTGAGATACCACCTCACACTGGTCAGAGTCGCTAAAATAAACAAATCAAGAGAATATAGATGCTGGCGAGGGTATGGAGAAACAGGCACCCTCCAACACTGTTGGTGGGAATGTAAACTGGTGCAGCTGCTCTGGAAAACAGTGTGGAGGCTCCTCAAAAAACTATCAGTAGAACTCCCCTATGACCAGCAATAGCACTGCTGGGGATTTACCCAAGGGGTATAGAAGGGCTGATGCATAGGGGCACATGCACCCCAATGTTCATAGCGGCACTTTGTACAATAGCCAAATCATGAAATCCTCATACACTTCTGATGGAAATGTTAAATGGTGCAGCCACTCACAATGGAAAACAATTTGGCAGTTCCTAAAAAATCTGAACATGGAATTTTATATGACCTAATCAATTTCACATATATCTAAAATAATTTAAAAAATGGACCCAAAAAATACTAAATCCCAATTGCACTGCATTATGCACCATGGCCACAATGGGGAAGCAACCCAAGTGTTCATAAACAAATGAATGGATAAATAAAATGGGTATATACATACAATGAAATATTAATCAGCCACCAAAAGAAATGACATTCTCAAATAGGTTGTTGCCTATTTTCTCCTGTAGGATTTTGATGTTTTCCTGTTTCACATTTAGGTCCTTGATACATTTTGAAATTATTTATGTGTATGATGTAAGAAAGAGGTCAAGTTTCATTCTTCAGCATGTCGTTGTCCACTTCTCCCAGCACCATTTGCTAAAGAGACTGTCTTCTGTCCACTGGATATTCTTCCCCAATTTATCAAAGATTATTTGGCAACATATTGGTGGGTCAATTTCTGGGTTCTCAATTCTATTCCACGTATCTATGTGTCTGTTTTTGTGCCAGTACCATACTATATTGACGATTACAGCTTTATAGTACACATTGAAGCCTGGAATTGTGATGCCTCCCTCTTTGCTTTTCTTTTTCAATGTTACTTTGGCTACTTGGGGCCTTTTCTTGTTCCATACAAATTTTAGGATTGTTTTTTCTAGCTCTGTGAAGAATGCTGGTGCTATTTTGATAGGGATTGCATCGAATTGTAGATTCTTTGTTTAGTATCGACATGTTAACACTATTTGTTCTTCCACTTCATAAGCATTGAATATTTTTCCATTTTTGTGCATTCTTCAATTTCTTTCACAAGCTATCTATAGTTTTCATGTATAGATTTTTCACCTCTTGGGTTAGGTTTATTCCTAGGTGTCTTAGGAGTTTCGGTGGAATTATGAATGGGATTGATTATTGATATCTCTATCTGCTGCTTCATTTGTGGAAGAAATGCAACTGATTTTTGTACTTTGATTTTATATCCTGCGATATTGTGGAATTCTTGTATCAGCTCTAGAAGTTTTTTGGTAGAGTCTTTTAGGTTTTCCATGTAGAGTATCATGTTATCTGCAAAGAGTGAGAGTTTGACTTCTTTCTTGCTGGTATGGATGCTTTTAATTTCTTTTCTGTTCCCTAATTGCTGAGGCTAGGACATCCAATACTCTATGGAACATCAGTGGTGAGAGTGTACAACTCTGTCATGTTAACAGCAACTTCTTACATGGCATGTCTCTAGAGAGAGGGGAAATATAAGCAAAAATGAACTATTGGGACCTCATCAAGATAAAAACTTCTGCATAGCACAGGAAACCATCAAGAAAACTAAAAGGCAACTGACAGAATGGGAGAAGATATTTGCAAATGACATCAGATAAATAGTTAGTATCCACAATCTGTAAAGAACTTATCAAACTCAACACCTCAAAAAACAAAAAAATCCAGTGAAGAAATGGTCAGAAGACATGAATAGACATTTTCCCAAAGAAGATATCCAGATGGCTAACAGACACAATAAAAGATGCTCAACATTACTCATCATCAGGGAAATACAAATAAAACCCACAATGAGATACCATCTCACACCTGTCAGAATGGCTAAAATTAACAACTCAGGAAACAACAGATATTGGCAAAGATGCATAGAAAGGAGAACCATTTTGCACCATTGGTGGGAATGCAAACTAGTGCAGCAACTCTGGAAAACAGTATGGAGTTTCCTTAAAAATGAACAATAGAGCTACCCTACAATCCAGCAATTGCACTGCTAGGAATTTACCCAAAGGATACAAAAATGCTGATTTGAAGGGGCACGTGCATCCTAATATTTTTAGCAGTGCTACCCACAATTGCCAAATTATGGAAAAAGCCTAAATATCCATCAACTGATGAATGGATAAAGCAGATGTATATATATATTGAATACTATTCATCGATGAAAAAGAATGAAATATTGCCATTTGCAACAATGTGGATGGGATTAAAAGGTATTATGCTAAGGGAAATAAGTCAGAGAAAGACAGATATCATTATTTCGCTTCTATATATATAAATGGGTGATGGGCATTAAATAGAACACTTTTGGGGATGATCACCACTGGGTATCATATGTAAGAGATGAATCACTGGCCAAGACTACACTGTGTGTTAAGTAACTTGAATTTAAATACATAAAAAAGAAATGACATTGTCATATGTGGCACAACATGGATAAACCTTGAAAACATACTAAGTGAAATAAGCCAGAAACTAAAAATCAAATATGGTATGAGTCCATTTAGATGAAATATACAGTATAGGCAAATTCATTGAGACAGAAAGCAGATTAGGGGCTACCATTGTTTTGGGGAGTGGAAGAATGCAGAGTTATTGCTTGATAGCTGCAGAGTTTCTGTTTGTGATGACAGAAAAGTTTAAGAAATAGGTGGTGATGATTGCACAACACTGAATATAATTAATGTCACTGCGTTGTACACTTAAAACTGGTTAAATTGGCAAATTTTGTCATATACATTTTATCACAATGAAATATACAAAAGAAGAAAAAGTTATAATAACAGCTATACATACTACTCCTACTGCTTGATTTAGTATAACCATTTGTGAAGTACCTACTTTGTGCCACGTACTATTTTAGGTACTGGGGAAATGGTTGTGAAGAACATTTTAGTCAGAGTAGACGGACAATATACAAACAAATGAGTAATCAGGAAATCTAATTTATAGTCTCAACACTTTGTGGCCCTGGCACTCTGACTTCTATTCTTCATGACCATTTGATGAGCCCCTTCCTGTGCCAGGCCCTGGAGACCTAGGTTGTGGAACTGCCTTGTAATAGCATAGCTCACTACAGGCATGGAGAATTAGATGTTTCTTATCCTTCACAATACTTCTTTGGGTCTTAACACCTCACTGCCCTCACCTCTCTTTGACTCAGTTCCTTGAGAGCCTGGAGAACTTCTGGCACTATCCTTCCCCTGCTTTTTGTCCAGACTTGGTTGATTGGCTTTATAACCATCCTCTCCCATCCCACCTTACCCTCTGTGGAATTTGAAATTCCAGAGTTCCCACTTCAGGGTTTTCAACATAAGCAAAATAATGGGCCAATTCAAGACCCATTTAGTTATCAACTGAGTATCAAACAGGTAAAAACAAAACAAACCAGTCATTAATTCTTCAATTTGGCAAACATTTCATGAGCCCCTGCTCTGACCCAGATGTCACCCGCTTCACTTCACAGCCATAATAATGGTAATAATAATATCTTGAGCACCTATTGTATATAGGACACTTCCCATGGATTAACTCACTGCATTTTCATACAATCTTGTGTAGAGGTAGGTTTATGCACATTTTCCAGCAGAAAAGTTTAGGTTTAGAGAGATATGGCTAATGTTAGCGGGGGACCCAATACACCTGACTATTCCACAACTCATGTATTCACCGCACAGCCAGAGCACCATACCTTCTGCCAACACTTCAATGTATTGCCCACAATCCACAGCATACACCACACACTTCACCCCATGTTCCACTTGCACACCTCACATACAACATCTTCCTTAGAAATACTTTCTATATCTAGTGTTCTTGAATACCACACGGAAACTGGCATGCACATCCAGAAGAACTTTACAAAGACACTGACACAACTATTTCTCCCCAGCACTTACACACATACACATATGCCTGCATAGGCCATGTATATAATAAGCCATGTCTCCCACGTAAGTATAAATACTTCTTTCAGAAATATGCAGTTACACTATGTTTTGGCAATAAAACCAGGCATAGAGACTCTTCACTCACTCTGCCACATTCCTTTCAGTATCTCCTCCCTACCCAGACCTGCCCTATCTTCATGCCATGTCATCTTTATTTCAGTCACATATAGACCCTATACATAGTCTTACAGTCATAGACAGGCCCAGCCCAGGCCACATCTAGGAACTGCCAACTCTTCCCCCACCTGTTCCTTGCTTGGCTCTCGTCACACTGTTGCATTTGGAGTCACTTAATTGAAGGTGGCTATGCAGGCAGAGCTTTGACCTAAACCTCAGGAAAGGACAGTCTGGTGGGTTTATGCCCCCCTCCACCTGTCCTTGACCTGACTCCCTTTTGATGTTTGAGTCTTTTCCATATATCTATCTTTATGGTTGGAAAGGGGGAACGACAGAACTATCTCCTCTGCCTCCTGTCTTCCAGATGCTTGACCCAAGGAGATGTTGGAGTTGAGGGTTATTATAATGGCATGAAGGTGAGGTCTCCCTCAGGAATACAGCCTTTAAGTATTTTCTCTATAGCTACTGCTGCCCTCCCTCTTCCTGGAGTTAATCATCAGTGTCCTATTCTATGATCCCTTAAATTACTAAAGTCCCTGGGTCTTTCTTCACCTCCTATAGCTCATAGGTAACTCCCTCCTTGACTCACAATTTACCCATATGTCAAATAAAAACCAATTATTATTTTCCCCATATGTCAAATAGGAACCATAGTGGTAGGATAGATAGATCTATCCTATCACTATGAGAAATGGAGAGTGTGAGAGGATGCCTATGAGACCTGGTCTAGGCTGGGAGTTTTCTGAGTCGCTGTATTTTCTCAAGTTCTCCCTCTGGATCAGGTGCCATTCAGGGGTTCCCATGTATCATTTTAAGCCCAGAATTGACATATCAAAAGCAGTGTGGTGTACTCTAATCAGTAAGCTGGCAGGCATTGTAGGTGAACTACCTGCACTTGACTCCTTACTAGTTGTGTGATCTAAGGTGAGTTGCTAAATCTTTCTGACATCAGGTGCTCTATTCTATAAATGGGGTTAATGATGATATCTCTTTTACAGGATAGTTTCTAGGATTAAATGAGAGGCTAAAAGAGTGCCTGTTAAATTTAAAATACTTAATAGATGTTTATTGAAACTAATATAACTCTACTCAGGATCACAGACCCAATAAATAACAAATAAAATCTCTTCCACTCATTGTGTGTCTCAATGAAATATAAACTACACAAGGGCAAGGGCTTTATGTCAATTTTGAACACAAGCTTCTAGAACTGTGTCTAGAAAATAGTAAGTGCCTGATCAATATTTCTTGAATGAATGAATGAATGAATGAATGAGCAACTAAAAGAATACTATATTCCAGAAATGGTATTAGACATGTGGCATAGAGTTCTAATACCTGGCCTCATATATCTAACAATCTAGTCATTAAACTAATAATTACACCAATAATTGAACCAAGGGTGAACGCTGTGAAAGAATAAAGGAGGGTACTGTGAGAGTGAAACATAAAAATAATTTCCTACTCTCAAAGGTAAGAGGAAGTCTCCCAGAGCTCGTGACATCTGAGCCTAAAAAAGGATCAGGTGGCAGGAGAGCTCCAACTATCTACTGGATATCTTCTGGATTTCCCACAGGAACAACAACCCTGCCAGGAACCAAACTGAAATCTTCATATTGCTTCATGTACATCTGTTCCCCTGCTCCAGTTTTCCCTGTTGGTGTGAATGTCTTACTGTGTAACCAGAGTTCCCTGACCAGGAAACTCTAAGTTATCTTTGACTGCTCCAAGTCCCCATATATAACCTCTAATTGAATCCCACAAATGCTACCTCCTATAATGTATAGAGTAGTGGTTAATGGATTGGAGCAACAGCCTTGGAGATGAAGAGTATGGAACAGATGAAAGGCATCCCACTGCTATTCCATCACTCTATTGTCAATTTATTGAGGGTATGAACTATTGTTGTTGTTTATCTTTCTATCCCGCCACTGCCTGTGATGTCTATTGACCGAGACACACAGATACAGCACAATATAGCACTTTGCATACAAATTACTACTGATTATATGGATTCAATTAAATTGAATTTACAAGACTAGGTAACTGATTTTATCTTAGGAGAAGTCCAAGATGGTTTCTAGTTTAGAACTTGAATCTTAGGGAGAATTCTGAAATTTCTTTCCATGGAGTTGTAAAACACTCAGAGTATGTCCCATTTACCTCTCTTTCCCTGCCCTAAGGTCAGTTATTGGCAGGGCCCCAGCTAGAGTAAAGCCCTTTGGGCTGGAGAGGGAGTTGTTTCTCTTGGAGGCCTCCCTTCCTTTTTCTCTGCCCTGGGCAGTGAGTCCTTCTTTATAGTATTTGAATTAGAGGAAACAGATAGACTGAGGAAGTGAAGGAAAACAGGCTGCCTGGGCTCTGTAAGCCAATGTAAACATTTGGTGGTTTCCTGTTGTTGCAGCCCAAAGCGTCCCATGACCTCATTCCTGGACTTTCCAGAATACACTTACTTGGTTAAGCCTGCTTACCTGTCCAAGGCTGAGTGGTGGTCATTCCTCTTTCTCACCAGAGTTAGATCCTCTGGAACTAGAGGCCTTCTCTGGGCCAACCATTTGTCACCTGTCCAGTTGGCTACATAGGCCTTTCTAGCCCTATAAGGCATTGGAAGCTCTGGGCTAGACATGCTGTTCTATTTCCCAGAAACCCAGTGGCTTATGGGTCAGAGCAAAATTTTTCAAGCCATAAAAGTTATTTTTCTTCTCTTACTGGAGATTTAGAGTCAGAAGAGAGGGAGGAGGGTGTGACACACAGACTCTGAAATAGGCCATAACTGCTTCCTCCTTTTTCTATCCTACCCAAGGGCATACAGGCTTATGTTCTCAATGTTGGCCACAATCCTAAGAACAAAACTATAAGGACCCTTACAAACTTTGCTGTCTGTCTCTGAGAATCTTTGTAGAGTGAAGCTCCATTCTTGCCTCATTTCTGCTAAAAATTCTTTCTTTCCTTTCCACCATCAGTACAAGGCAACTCAGATTCCTGACATTCATGGAATGACCAAATCCTGGGGCTTCTTGCCCATGTCCACACTATCTTCCCTTCAGAAACCACATGGCAACTTCCCAGATCCCTAAGTATGCCCACTTTATACTCCTCTGTGCTATTACTTTGAGCTAGAACTGCTTCCATCTTCACCTATGAAAATCCTACACACATTTGCTAGATGGATTTGACAGATTCAGAACATTCCACCCTAAACAGCAGACGACACATTTTTTTCCAAGTGCACACGGAGCATTCTCCAGAAGAGATCACATATTGGGTCACAAAACAAGTCTTAGCAAATTCATAAAAATTGAAGTCATACCATGCAGCTTATCTGACTAGAATGTTTTGAAACTAGAAATCAACCACATGAAAAAATTGGAAAAGAGCACAAATATATGGAGGTTAAAAACATGCTACTAAACAATGAATGGATAAACCAAGACATCAAAAATGAAATAAAAAAATATATGGAGACAAATGAAAATAAAAACACAATAGTCCAAGGTCTTTCAGATGCAGCAAAAGCTGTTCTAAGAGGGCAATTTATAGCAACACAGACTTACTTCAAGAAGCAAGAAAAATAATAAACAACCTAACCTTACACCTAAATGAGCTAGACAAAGATGAACAAAACACAAAACCAGAAGAAAGAAGCAAATAATAAAGATTAGAGTACAAATAAGTAAAATAGAAACTAAAATAAAACCACCACATCATTGAAACCAAAAGCTTTTTATTTGAAATGATATAAAAATTGATAAACTCTTAGCCAGACTTATTAAAAAAAAGGAAGACTCAAGCAAACAAAATCAGAAATTAAAGAGGAGAAACAACCAACACCACAGAAAAACAAAGGATTGTAAGAGAATATTATAAAAAATTACATGCCAACAAATTGGATAATCTCAAAGAAATGAATAAATTCCTGGAAACATATAACCTCCCAAAATTGAATCAGGAAGAAATAGAAAATTGGAACAGACCAAATACCAGCATCAGAATTGAAGCAGTAAACAGAAAACTCCCAAAAAACAGAAGAACAAGACCCGATGGCTTCACAGGTAAACTCTACCAAACATTTAAAGAACAGTTAATATCTATTATTTTCAAACTATTCCAAAATATAGAAGATGAAAGAAAACTTCCAAATTAATTCTATGAGTTCAATATTTTCCTAATTCCAAATCTGAATAAAGATACTACACAGAGAGAGAACTACAGGCCAATATCTCTGATGAACATAGATGTCAAAATCCTCAGGAAAATATTAGCAGACAAAATCTAACAATACATTTGAAAAATCATTCACTACTATCAAGTGGGACTTATTCCCTGGATGCAAAGGTGACTTAGTATTCACAAATCAATCAACATGATAAATCACATCAATAAGAGAAAAGATTAAAACCTTATGATCATTTCAGTAGATGCAGAAAAAGCATTTGACAAAGCACAACATTCATTCATGATAAAAACCCTCAACAAAGTAGGTTTAGAAGGAATATACCAACATAATAAAGCCCTTATGTGAAAAACCTATAGCTAACATGACCCCTCAATGGTAGAAAACTGAGAGCTTTCCCCCTAATATCAAGAATAAGACAGGGATGTAAACATTTACCACTTGTATTCAACACAGTATTGGAAGTCCTAGCCACAGTAATCGGACAACAAAAAGAAATAAAAGGCATCCAAATGGGTAAGAAATAAGTTAAACTTTCATTATTTGAAGATGAAATGACACTATATATAGAAAACCTTGAAGACTCTACACACACACACACACACCAAAAAAAACCTAGAAATTATAAATTAGTTCAGTGAGGTTGCAGGATACAAAATCAATATACAGAATTCCATCGCATTTCTATACACTAATAATGTAGCAGCAGAAAGAGAAATTAAGAAAACAATCTCATGTACAATTGCACCTAAAATAATAAAGCAGCTTGGGATAAATTTAACAAAGTGGTGAAGACTTGTACTCTGAAAACTATAAGACACTGATGACAGAAATTAGAGATGATGAAAATAAATAGAAAGATATTCTGTGCTCACGAAGTAGAACAAATATTGTTAAAATGTCCATACTACCCAAAACAATCTACATACTCAATGCAATCCTTATCAAAATACAAACAGCATTTTTTCAAAGAACTAGAACAAACAATACTAAAATTTGTATGGAACCACAAAACACCCAGTATAGTCAAAGCAATCTTGAAAAGGAAAAGCAAAGCTGGACATTACAATTCTGGACTTCAAGTTATATTACAAAGCTGTCATAATCAAAGAAGTATATACTGGCACAAAAATAGACCCATAGATTACTAGAACAGAACAGAAAACCCAGAAAGGAATCCACAGCAGTATGTTCAAATAATCTTTGGCAATATAAAAAATAAACTATTGGAACTTCATCAAAATATAAAGCTTCTGAGGCACTTAGATGGCTTAGTAGATTAAGCATTGAACTCTTGATTTTGGTTCAGGTTCATAGGATCAATCCCTGCCTCAGGCTCTGCCCTGTCAGTGTAGAGCCTGCTTGAGATTCTTTCTCTCCTCCTCTCTTTCTGAGCCTCCCCCCCAAAAGAAATAAACATTAAAAAAAACCTGAACTTACCATTATAAAAAGAAAAAATAAAAAACTTCTGCCCAGCAAAGGAAACTACCAACAAAACTAATAGACAACATAATGAATTGGAGAAGATAATTGCAAATGACATATTCAATAAAGGGTTAGTATACAAATTATATAAAGAACTTCTAAAACTTAACCCCCCCAATATAATCCAATGGGCAGAAGATAAACAGGCATTTCTCCAAGAAGACATCCAGATGGCCAACAGACACATGAAAACATGCTCAACATCACTCATCATCATGGAAATGCAAATCAAAATCACAATGAGATACCACCTCACATGAGTTAGAATGGCTAAAATCAAAAACACAAGAAACAAGTGTTGGCAAAGGTATTGGAAAAAAGGAACTTTCATGCACTGATGGTGGATGTGCAAACTGGTTCAGTCACTGTGGAAAACAGTATGGAGGTTCTTAAAAAAAATAAAAATAGAACTACCTCATGATCCAGTAATCGCACTACTGGGTACTTACCCAAGAAATACATAAGCACCAATTTGAAGGTGTGTTATATATATATATAAACACATAACATATATATAAATATGTATAATGGAATATTATTCAGCCATAAAAATGAAATCCTTCCATTTGCAACAACATGGATGGGGGCTAGAATGTATAATGCTAAGTGAAAGAAATCAGAGAAAGAAAAATACCATACAATTTCAGTGATATGTGGAATTTAAGAAACAAAACAAAAGATAAAAGGGGAAAAATGAAAAACAGACTCTTAAATATAAACAGCAGACAGATAATTACCAGAGGGGAAGCGGGTGGGGGATGGGTGAATTGGGTGAAGAGTATTAAGAGTACACTCATCTTGATGAGGATTGAGTAATATATAGAATTGTTGAATAACTATATTGTACACCTGAAACTAATATAACACTGTATATTAACTATACTGGAATTAAAATTTTAAAATAAAATTATTTTCCCATAAAAGTTAGGATATTTAATTTCCAAGTCCTTTAAGAAAGCAAAATCAATGCAAAGCAAAACAGAACATCTAGGGAGCCCGTTGGTTAAGTGTCCGACTTTGGTTCAGGTCATGATATCACAGTTCGTGGGTTCAAGCCCCGCATCAGGCTCTGTGCTGACAGCTCAGAGCCTGGAGCCTGCTTCAGATTCTGTGTCTCCCTCTCTCTCTGCCCCTCCCATCCTCATGCTCTCTCTCTCTCTGTCTCTCAAAGGTAAATAAATGTTAAAAATTAAAAAAAAAAAAAACACCAAACAGAATATCTGATTAATAAATTTAACAAGCCAAAGTGCGGAGGACCAGCCCACGCACCCCAGTCGAACAGTCCCCGATAGGTGGTTGGTGTGGGCAAAATATCTATAGGAAGGAAGACAGACAACATGAATGGTGGTAAAACCACACTTTACTAAGAAAGTCAGTGTCTTTTATGCCATAGGGGTTTACACATTTTTTTTTTCTCTTTAATGATTACAAAGCTTATGGTCCTTGAAAGAGTAAAAACATGCTCTGGGAAGGATCATTTTTTTTTTTTATCACAAAAGAAAGAACAGCTGTGAGAATAGAAGTAAAAAAACAGGAATGAGGGAGTCTGTCTCTCAAAGAATCTTCTTTTCTTCAAGGTCCTTTAGCAGTTTTGTCTGGGCAAGATGCTTATCATTCAAGGGGTTAATTTTAGACAGAGGATAGTTTTTGCCCCAACAGCAGGCAATGAGCTGGGAACAGAAATAAAGTAAGGGAAAGCAGGTGCCACTAACTGACCCAAGTTGATTCAAAACTTAAAGGTATATGCCTTCATTGCTTTTGCAAAGCAATGAGAAAAATCCCAAATTTTTTCTCCTGCGCCCCGGAGGGGAGGCATAGCATCCATGGTCGCTTATGTAGATTCTCCTGTGTCCCGGAGGTCTGGCCATCAAAGGTCGCTCTGTGGGAGGTTTTTTGGCCTGCTGGGCCCCAACACCAAAGAAATTTTGTTATATAAATCAACCCATTTATTAAAGGGAGGCAATGTTTCAAATGGTGGAGTTTCTACTGGTCTTTCAACTCCTTCAGCCTTCCAATGGCTGTGACAGCAGAAGTGGTATTGTAGGTCCAGGTACCACTGGCTATGGTTTTCATGCAAGAACCACAAAGCTAGACCTCACAGCTCATTTTTTTTCATCTTGCTGTTGCCCCAAAAGGAGCAAGTGTACTTGGTGTGCTGGCTTATTTCAATCTTCTTCACTATTCCTGAGGGAAGCACCATAATGAGTCCTTTATTTACTGACAATTCTGATCTTCTTGGAGCATTTAACCATGTCCTCACAAACTAGGTATGAGTCCAGAGAGCTAAAATAAAATTATCTTAAAAAAAGAGAGAGTTGGGGAGAGAGAGGGATGCAAAACCTGAGAGACTATTGAATAGTGAAAATGAACCAAGGGTTGAAGAGGGAGGGCGAGGGGGGAAAGAGGTGGTGGTAATGGAGGAAGGCACTTGTGGGGAAGAGCACTGGGTGTTATATGGAAACCAATTTGCAATAAACTATTTAAAAGAAAATCTTACCAGGGCACCTGGGTGTCAATCACTTAAGTGTCCAACTCTTAATTTTGGTCCAGGTCATTATATGCTTTTTGATCTTGAGCCCCACATTGGGCTTTGCGCTGGCTGTGCATAGCCTGCTTGGGATTCTCTGTCTCCCTCTCTTTTTGCCCTTCCTCTTCTCCCTCTCTCTCTCTCAAAAATAAAGAAATAAAGATTATAAAACTCTTACCTATATGAAAATGTTCTCTAGGTTCTTTGAAATTTTTAGAAGGATGACTACATCTTTGCCATTATTTTTTTTATATTTTCTTCCTTCAAGTCCCCACCCTAAAGTTATCTCCTACATGAAATCTCCTTGCAATATTCCAAAAACATTGTATTTGGAAATTAAACTTAATCCCATTCAGCCTTCATAGATATGTGTGTCTAAGTACTCAGAGAAGAGCTGGTGGAAGAAAAAGATGGAACTCTCTGATGCTAGTGCTTCTTCTGGGGCAGACAATAGGTGACATTCTTCTTGTGCTACTGTACTGCCTACAATTATGTAAAGACGGACTTACAAAGCTCAAGCCTCTAGACTCTCTTTGAGCTACCCTGCTTTAGTCAAGGATTTCAATCCTGGCACTGCCACCAACTTGCTGTGTGACTATGAGCAAATCACAATCCCTCTCTGTTCTCAATTTTCGAAGGATCCTTCCATTTCTGGATTCTATTGCTACAAGGTACAGGATTTTATGCAGTTTCTCTCATGAGGACTTCAGAGACTAGGTATGTCCACTATTATTCTCATTAACCCTTTCATCTCTTCCATTTCCTTCTCTTTGCTGTCTCTCCTTGTCCCTTTCTATCTCTTCCTGTCTCTTTCTATGTTTTCTGGTTTTTTTAAATTTTCTTAACGTTTATTCATTTTTGAGAAACAGAGAGACAAAGTGTGAGCAGGGGCGGGGCAGAGAGAGAGGGAGAAACAGAATTCGAAGCAGGCTCCAGGCGCTGAGCTGTCTGCACAGACCCTGAGGCAGGGCTCGAGCTCAAACTCACAAGCTGTGAGATAATGACCTGAGCCAAAGTCGGACACTCAACTGACTGAGCCACCCAGGCACCCCTCTATGTTTTCTGTTTTTGTTTCTCTCTTTTTCCCTCTTTCTGTTTTTCTCCCCATCTCTCTGTCCCTGATTATTTCTCTCTCTCTCTCTCTGCCCTACCCCCAACCCCAGGAAGTGAATCTGGCTGAATAGCTCCCAACTCAAAATACCTTTGATGCTTCCTGAGTGTTGCTGGTGAATAGGTGAAATGAGATCCTTTGGAAGGCCTCGGGAAGATCAAATACCCCACTCGTCCTCTAGGGAAGGGCTCGCAGAGCTAAGGAGGAAGGCAGCAGGATGAAGCATCTCATATCAGGGCCAGCTGGCTCTTACCCTCTAGCCTTTCACCCAAAGAGAGAGCAATGTTCACGGATTGCAAAGGATCTCCATCTCCTAGATGATCTGAGCCAGAGGTTGTTAACAACCATATACTCTCACTTCCCTCTTCTGTGCCCCATAATTTTACAAAGGTGAAAACTGAGGACCACAGAATTGAAAGGAATGGGCCACTGCTCCACAGTGAAGTAATAGAAGACCTGGATATAGAATGTTGGTCTCCTGATTCCTAATCAAGTTCTCTGAAACAAAATTTTTTTTTATTGGAGCCAAGAAAGCCTTTATTGGAATCTGCAATTCCCGGGCAAGGTTCCGTGACTCTGGGAGTGGGGAGTCAGGGAAGTCACGCCTGGCACTCTAATACCCAAGATTTCTTTATCGTCCCCCAAAACCAGAAACCGCCAGGGAGACCGAGTCATGCATGCAAAAGCAAAGGGCTTTATTACAGGCTTAGGCTCGCTGGGGCCTAAACTCGGGTTCACAGACTTTACAGGCATGGTGGATCCATGCTGAGAGCTGAAACAAAAATTTTAAAAGTGATTCAACACCATCACTTGAAGGACACTTTTCAGAACATTTTTATAAGAGAAAAAATGTTGAGGATAGTGATAGGTGGTATGGAGATTCAATAGATATTCAGATTGTGAACATTTGAGGAGAGGGTCTAGGTCTCTTTCGCCTCCAGTGAAAGCCTAATACAGTGTCGGCCCAAGGTCAGTGATGAATAAATGAGGGAGGGAGCTGCCACCAAGACACTTGAGGGACACTGCTGACTCCTCTGGGGCTCTGGGTACATATGTAGAACACTCCAGAAACTTGAAGATCAATGGGTCAAGATGTTCAGTTTCAGTCTCTTCTAAACTTGCTCAATCAAAAGCTCCCTCCCCACTCCCATAAATCAATTTCTTCTTTATAAAAGGAGTAACGATATCTTTCTCATCTGGATCCCTGAGGCTTGGAGCAGTAACAATTTTTAATTTCTTTAATTTTTTTTGTTTTTAGGTATATTATTTTATGTTTTTTATTTAAGCGGTTTTTGTCAAATTTGTTTCCATATAACACCCGGTGCTTCTCCCCACAAGTACCCCCACCATGACCATTGTTATGCCCAGACTTTAATATCGCCCCAAAAACCAGAGATTACCTGGGAGACCAAATCACGCATGCAAAAGCAAAGGGCTTTATTACGGGCTTATATAAGCACGGGCTCACAGACTCCACCAATGTACTGGATCCACGTGGAGTGAGCCCCAAACAAAGGCAGGGTAGGGCTTTTACGAGTTTGGGAAGGGGGGGTTACAGGAAATTGTGACATAGATACAGTGATCCAATTATTATTATACAATATTATTGACAGCAGGTTTAACCATTCACATTGCCTAGAGTATTTGTTACTTTTGGCGGGACCCAATCACAACATTTAGAGTATTGACCAATCACAGAGTGGGCCCAGGACCCTCAGGTAGGGCGTGACTAGTCTTAGCCTCCATCTTTAGGCCTGCCCTTAGAAATGTTAAGGGTGTTAGCTGGCCTTTCCTGATTGGGCGTTACAAGGTTGGTCCCTTCTGCCTTGGGCAATGTGTGCCCTTCTATTGTCTCATGGAGTCAGTTTCAGACCTGCTTCCTTACACTATCACCCCCTTCCCTCCTTGCCCCTCCCCCTTCAGTCCATGGTTCGTTTTCAGTATTCAATAGTCTCTCATGATTTGTGTCCCTCACTCTCCCCAGCTCTTTCCCCCTTCCTCTCCCTATGGTCCCCTGCCAGGTCTCTCCTGTTAGACCTATGAGTGCAAACATATGGTATTTGTCCTTCTTTGCCTGACTTATTTCCCTTAGCATGACACCCTCAAGGTCCATCCACTTTCTTACAAATGGCAATGAGGAAGAGTAACAATTTTTTAAAAAAGAAAAGATAAGAAAGAGCTTTGACAGAAACAAGACAATGCTCTGCAAATGTGAAGGTTGGGTGTTATGGTGATGTCCCAGCTAACAATTATGGTCTCAGCAGCAACTGTGAGTCATCCTCTCACTCTCAAAGCTGGAGACCTTGAAAGGGGAGAAATGAGGTGAGTGTATTATTATGTGATTTTTCTGTGAAAGAGAGCCAGAACAGGGGTGAACAGAGACCCTCAAATACACTGTGCTCGGATTCTAGCGTCTGAGGCACTAGTCAGCTTAAGCATAGGCAGCATTCCTTACTCTGGTATTTAATTGTGAGATACCAAGTCCTCAAGCCACTGGGGTTTCTGAGGGACTAGAAGTCAGAAACCCCAATTCCTATTCAGTCTCAGTTTTACAGCCAGCTATAGACTATAGCTTTGACTGTAACTAACTTACTCTGTGATTTCAGACAAGTTGTATTCCATCTCTGAGCCTTTCCTATTGAAATATACAGAATGATCTGGGTGTATAAAATTATTTTTCAAGACTCCTGGACTAGGATTTAGGCTACTGGATTCAAATCTTAGCTTTGTCACAATAACTGCATGACCTTAAACAAGTTTCTTACTGGGCCTCAGTTTGGCAACTATAAAATGAAGTATTTGGTGTAGATGCTTGACACTGTGTTCCAAGAATTCTGATTTGTCAAAAATTGAGTGGCCGTACATTTGTGGGCCCTGTTTTGGGTTCTCTATTCTATTCCATTGGTCTATGTGTCTGTTTTTGTGCCAATACCATACTGTCTTGATGATGACAGCTTTGTAGTAGAGGCTAAAGTCTGGGATTGTGATGCCTCCCATTTTGGTTTTCTTCTTCAATAGTACTTTGGCTATTTGGGGTCTTTTGTGGTTCCACACAAATTTTAGGATAGTTTGTTCTAGCTTTGAGAAGAACGCTGGTGCAATTTAGATGGGGATTTCATTGAATGTGTAGATTGCTTTGGGTAGTAATGACATTTTCACAATGTTTATTATTCCGATCCATGAGCACGGAATGTTTTTCCATTTCTTGGTGTTTTCTTCAACTTCTTTCACAAGTTTTCTGTACTTTGGTTAGGTTTATTCCTAGATATTCTATGGTTTTTCGTGCAATTGTGAATGGGATCAGTTTCTTGATTTCTCTTTCTGTTGTTTCATTATTGGTGTATAGAAATGTCATGCTAAGTGAAATCAGTCAGGCGGAGAAGGACAGATACCATATGTTTGCACTCATAGGTCAAACAGGAGAACAGGAGAAACCTAATGGAGGACCATGGGGAGGGGAAGGGAGAAAGAGAGTTGGGGAGAGAGAGAGGGATGAAAAACATGAGAGACTATTGAATACTGAAAAGGAACCAAGGGTTGAAGGGGAAGGGGAAGGGGAAGGTAGGTGGTGGTAATGGAGGAGGGCACTTGCGGGGAAGAGCACTGGGTGTTATATGGAAACCAATTTGACAAACTATTAAAAAAATAAAAAATAAATAAAAATTGACTAAAATTAACATACAATGCAATATTAGTTTCAAATGTACAACATGTTGATTCAATAATTCTATACATTACTTAATGGTCGTCATGTTAAGTGCAGTCACCAACTTTCACCATGCAACACTGTTACAATATTATTGACTAATTTCTCTATACTGTACTTTTCATCTCTAGCACTCATTTATTTTACAGTAGGAAGTTCATACCACTAATCCTCTTTATCTGCTTTACCCATTTTTTTTACTCGCTTCTCCTCTGGAAACCAGTTTGTTCTCTGTATGTAAATCTGCTTATTTTATTCTTTTGTTTTAGATACCACAAATAAGTGAAACCATATGGTATTTGTATTTCTCTAATTTATTTCATTTAGCATAATACCCTCTAGATCCATCCATGTTGTCAAAAATAGCAAGATCTCTATTTATGACTGATTAGTATTCCATTAGGTACACGTACCACATCTTCTATATGCTTTCATCTACTGATGGACTGTTGGGTTGCTTCCATATCTTAGCTATTGTAAATAATGCCACAATAAATATATAAGGGCATATATCTTTTCAAAAAAAAGAATTCTGAGATTTAGGAAATCTGAATTCTAGCTCTAATTGTCACAGAATGAATCATTTTCTCAGTTTAAATTGGCCTTATCCCTTCTTTGGGCTTAAACTGCCCCATTTGTATCATGAGGGAATTCAAATATAAGTTATTTACACACACCCTCTGATTCTAATAGCCTGTGGTTCTAACACTTTACAAGCACTGAAAATTAAGTGAGAGGAGTAGGAGGCCAAGTCCAGAATTTCTCATAAAATAACAGTGGTTTCCCTCTATAGATCTGACCTGAAGCTACAGGACCAGTTAGACTTGATCTGCTGAGGCAGGAGTGATAGACAGAAGACAACTGGATGCTTCACCAGATAAGGTCAGACACATAGACTAGCGTTGGCCTACAAACTTCCTGGCCACTTCTTAGTACATGTGCTCCTGAAATGAGCACTGGCCACTTCTTAATAAGAGGGATACAGAGACAAGTATTTGCTGGGATAGTACACCTTCTTTACCACCCACTAATAACAAAAGGCTTTCCAGGACTGCACAGAGAATATGGCCAGTGGGGTATCTGTCATGGGTAAAGTAGGTATATTTGGGGAGATGTGGATGAATTTTTGAGAGCGCAATGTGGCTATGCTCTGAGGGTTGGTGTGAGAATGAGTTAGCTCCATGGCTGAGAATTTTCACATGTGAGGAAAAGAACTGTTCTTAAATATGGCAAGAACTGCTCAAATTAAAAGGTTTTCCAGTGTCCCTGTGTACCCCTTGCCCTCCTCAGAGTAGAAGCCCTCCTCAGAGTAGAAGAAATTCATGCCTGGGTAGAAGATCCAGTATGACCTTAGTGTGGAAGTAAGAACCCAAATCATGAAAAGGAGAATGAGTACTGGGGAGTGTTCTGTATTCAACAAAGGCCCTAAAAGTCTAGAGAATTTGTAGGCTCAGTCTTGGAGTACCACTAAATTTGGAACTATCTGTGGACTCATTATTTTTTAAAATTATTTTTTAACATTTATTTATTTTTGAGAAACAGCATGAGTGGGGGAGGGGCAGAACAAGAAGGAGACACAGAATCCGAAGCAGGCTCCAGGCTCCAAGCTGTCAGCACAGAGCCCGACGTGCGCCCACAAACCTCCAGATCATGACCTGAGCTGAAGTGGATGCCAGATCATGAGCTGAGCCACCCAGGTGCCCCTCTGTGGACTCATTCTTGCAGAGCATCATGTCCTGGAGGTTGAAGACAGATTCAGATATAGGGCTCTGCTACAAAACCTTTCATCACTGTCATTCTGTAATATTTTATTATTAAATACTAGGCAGGTGATGAAACTCTATATTGTCCTCCCCCTTCCCTCATTTTTGGTTAAAAGACTTGACCATCCAACCCAGATATAAGGAGGGAAACAAAGGAATCTAGTGTTTCTTCTTGCGTGATAGACATGGTTACAGCTCTACTCATGCTCCTTACTTACTATATAACTCAGGTCAAGTCCCAGCCTCTCTCTGGGCCTCAGTTTTCCCAACTGAAATGGAAAGGAGTTGGACATGCTGAGTTCCCAGACTTCTAGTCCTAGCATCCTATGTGATTCTTTTTATCATGTTCTCTGATATTCTTCACCTACATAAATAGAGCCCAACCACTCCCTAAGGTCCTTTCAATTCTATGTTCCTACCCTAGTCATTCAATCTTCCAAGGCTCTCTAAAACATCCCAGCCCCACCACCCATCTTTTCCTTCCACTGCCTCCACTGCTGCTGCTTGCAATGAGATAGAGTCTTCCTGAATTTTCGTTGGAAATTCTAATAATCTATTTCTGATGCTGGTGAGTTAACAAAGATTTATACATTATTCCTCTGAAATGGCAGAACTCCCAGATCTGCCATGACTTCGGCATCCCCTTGGAAAAATCCCCTCCCTTTGCTACAACTCACTTTTCCCATTTTTAACTTAAAAGTAGTGGACTAGATCAGTCTCTAAAATCACTAAATTATTCCACTATGTTCTAGACATGAGGAGGTAAAGATTGTCTTTGGTGTTTTGCCATAATCTCAATCTTCTTTCAGTCCTTCCATTTAAATGGAAACCTCTTTCTCTTCAACCTGCCACCTCTGAGAAGGGTCCATGTTTCCATCACTCTCCTAAACAGGAGAGCGAGCCTTCAATTCCTCTTCAACTCTTGGACTTGTCTCCTTCCACTCACCACCCTATTCCCACCACAAACAAAAAGTTCTTCTTTACTAGTCAAGGTGTTTGTGAATGATAATAGTTTGTGGTGAGGATACTATGATACTATAAAAGTATCAAATTACTTTTTACTTTATCAAATTATTTGCCCACACATCTTGTAATTAGTTTAATATATCACCCCATTCTTGCTGATGCCCATAAGCCTCTCCCAGAAAAACCACAGACAACCCTAGAATGGACTTCAAAGCTTATTTTATTTAAAAGTTTTGTAAATAGAATTATGCTCACAGTTCAGTTCAAACTTCCCAGCTCAGTCTCAGTGTCCAGGACACTTCTTTTTTTGTCTTTTTAAAAGCTTTTTTTTCTCAGTTTGGACCTCGAGGGTGTCATGCTAAGCGAAATAAGTCAGGCGGAGAAGGACAGATACCATATGTTTGCACTCATAGGTCTAACAGGAGAACAGGAGAAACCTAATGGAGGACCATGGGGAGGGGGAGGGGGAAAGAGACTTGGGGAGAGAGAGGGATGAAAAACATGAGAGACTATTGAATACTGGAAAGGAACCAAGGGTTGAAGGGGGAGGGGAAAGGAAAGGTAGGTGGTAGTAATGGAGGAGGGCACTGGTGGGGAAGAGCACTGGGTGTTATATGGAAACCAATTTGACAATAAACTATTATACAATAAAAATAAAAAAATAAAGTTAAAGCAAAAAAATTTTTTTTAAATTTTTTTATTATATATTCATGTTTGGGAGACAGAGAATGAGTGGGGAAGGGCAGAGAGAGAGAGAGGGAGACACAGAATCTGAAGCAGACTCCAGGCTCTGAGCTGATAGCACAGAGCCTGACACAGGGTTGGAACTCACAGACTGTGAGATCATGACCTGAGCTGAAGTCGGACGTTTAACCAACTGAGCCATCCAGGTGCCCCTTTCTTAAAAGTTTTTATTTGAATCCAGTTAGTTAACATACAGTGTAATCTTCGTTTTAGATGGACGTGATAGTGATCCAAGACTTTCATACAACACCGAGTGCTTATTACCAGTGTTCTCCTTAAACTACATCTCCTATTAAACAGATCCCCCCTCCTACCTCCCCTCTGGTAACCATCTGTTTGTTCTCTGTAGTTAAAAGTTTGTTTCTTGTCTTTTCTCTTTTTTCTCCCTAATTTAATTTGTTTTGTTTCTTAAATTCCATGTATGAGTGAAATTATGGTATTTGTCGTCCTCTGAGTGAGTCATTTGGCTTATCATATTCTCAAGCTACATCCACATCATTGCAAATGACAAGATTTCATTCTTTTAATGCATGAGTAATATCCCACTTCTATGTACATACTAACTCTTCTTTATCCACTTATCAGAAAGACAAGGAGGAAGAAGAGAAAAAGAAGAAAAGGAGGTGAGAAAGTGGGTATATTCAACAGCAGCAAGGATCAGAAGTAGATCCATTGTAGGTACTGAAAAATGTGGGAAAAAATTTAAAAATAATTATAAATGAGTAAAATTCAAAAATATGTTTTAAAAGTTGTAGGAGAGGAATTCACTTGCTTATTCTTGCCAACAAATAAAATTTCCTCATTCTTGTCTATGTGTGATGATAACATTTCATGACTATTAGTAACTACGTATTGTTATTGTAGCTGGATGGTGTGGCTAATATTGACTAATATATTGGGATGATGGTTAATACTATATCTAAACTATTAGAGAAAAATCAGGGATGGGAAGTAAAGGGGAGAAGTGTTGAAAGAAAAATGGGATGAGGAGGAGGTCATGGGGTTAAAGTGCTTCTCTGGGTTCAGAACTTGTGGACCAGCACCTGTTTGGATTCTCATAGAATCTTCAAAGACCTCCTTATGGCTCTAAGAAGCATTTGTCCCAGAAGCAATATGAGGATCAAACCTATAATCTAGCTATCCCTGGGCACTGCTGGTAACAATTGTCACCAATACCCATAACCAGTTTTGGTCAGATATCCACAAATAATTGCTATTGATATCCATAAACAATCACCATTGATACCTATAGGTTATTGATGTTGGTATCCTATTGCTACCATTACTCAAAAGTCCTCCTCCTAGGCTATAGTCTTGTTAGGAGACAGGAATGAGATATTGAGAGGGTAGAACTGGTTGAGAAGGTGATATAACACCATCCAGGAAGAACTACCCTCTATCCTTTTTGGTCATTAGAGGATTAAGATAAAGTCCTAGCATATTGCAAGGGATATCTAAGGTTTAGCTAGCATTTTCCTTAAGCTCTTTTTCAGGTGTCCCCTCAATGATGGAGAAGAATCTAAACTTCAGACCATGGTTAACTGATTCTGACTAGCAGGGATGGCCGTCACCTGAAACTACTCTTGGAAGAATCTTTGCCAAATCCAAATCCAGAAATTCTTATCTGTAACCAAAAACTGACAAAAGGAAAGAAAGTGAGAGCCTACCTTCTTACCTTCTTGACCAATAGACTCACTAAAGGATCCCACTGGGCTTTAGTTTCTGGCAAGCCAGGTCTACAACCTAATAGTTCTGGAAGTAGACCAGGAGCACAGGCACCAAAAAGACACTGGTGCATATGCCCACAGTGGCTGTGACAACAGCAGTACGCTGACCCAGAGCAGAGACAGGGTAGAAATCTTCATACTAAACAGTGGTGAGTTATGACAGTCTACCAGAGATACATAAAGATGTCTCCAAAGTGAGACTCATACTGACCTGGGGTGGACATACCCAAGAGTTCCCCATATATGAAGAGCAAGCTAAAGAATAAGATCTCAGCCACCTAAGTCATGAGAAAAAGACTTACTTCCTTCCAGGATGAATGGAGGGTATGAACCAGGATTCACATGGTCAGGACTTTTCAAGGAAGCCTAGGATGTGAACAAGCTTGAGGATATAAAGGGAACAAATGGCTTCAAGCATTAGACTGAGACAAGGTTGCCATTCAACATTGCCACCCACCACCAATTCCACCAGCATAGGGAATAGACAGATATTGACTAGATTGAGAAAGCTACACAGGAAGTAACCTAATTAGAGCAGGAGCTGGCCCAGGAAAAGAACTTAGTTCTTTAAATTTTTTAATGTTTATTTATTTTTGAGACAGAGACAGAGACAGAGAGTGAGCAAGGTAAGGACAGAGAGAGAGAAGGAGTCACAGAGTCTGAAGCAGGCTTCAGGCTCTGAGCTGTCAGCACACAACTCGAGGTGGGGCTCAAACCCATACACTGTGAGATCATGACCTAAGCCAAAGTTGGATGCTCAACTGACTGAGCCACTCAGGAGCCCCAAGAGCTCAGTTCTAAACCAAAGGTCAGAGGGAAATTTCAGGTAGAGCAGGTGAGAAGCATGGTGGTAAATGAGACTGTTGTTCTGTTGCTGCTGCTGCTGCTGCTGCTGCTGCTGCTGCTGCTGCTGCTGCTGCTGCTGCTGGCTTCCCCCACCCACCCGCCTCATGTCCCATAAGAGTGAAGATAGCAAACAAGTAATGTAGTTGGACCTTCATCTCCTGGAAGAAGATGACCATAGCACACACAGAGTAAAATATGGAGATCAGGGAAAGACACTGAAGCAGGGGGAGGGAGCATGTCAGAAGTACCCAATTTACCAGCCATCTCAACTTGTCTAAACTAGACTCTCACTCTTCTTGCCTTTTTTTTTGGGAGTATCCCCTCAAATTGTCCTGGATGTATATAGATTCAGGAACCAAGCACCATGCCAAATATATGGTTACTGTGGCACCTTGGCAGGGCCCTTTGATAATGAGTGTCTAGCATGGTGCCACACACTATTAATGAGTTACCTTGGCCCCTATGGAAGATCAGGATTGGTCAAGAAGCACTCAGAGCCATGGCTTCCAAGCATTCAGCAGTCTCTGGTCCTTGATGGTGTTCAGCAGAAGGTGCTTATTCATATGGGCATTCTTACAGGCCTTCTAAGACAGGAAGCTCTAAGTTTGGGTCTCCTTGCCATTCAGCTTGAGCCAGTAACAAGGTACCATAGTGCTTCCTCCAGGTCCCAAAAGTCAATTCCTCTTCTAGGACATCCCGACAAATATCAGCAGGGCAATGTAGCTGCTAAGTGCAGTAGTTTCCCAGCACATAGCCAAATTGCTCAGGATTTCAGTCCTGAAAAATTCTTCAGCTGCTGGACATTGAGAAGCTGGGGTGCCTGGTTGAGATCTCTCTGTAAGCTTATAGAGGAAGGTTCCTGTAGAGGCCTTCATACTGATGATGTAGATCTCATCACACATGTCCCCCACATTCAGGATCAATTTATCATCTAGGCCTTCCACAGCAAACAGTGAGCCTGCTTCTCAGCTGCCTTGGATCCACTGGCACGAAGAGGGATGACAGGGGATAGGATTGGGTTCTCTTGCCTTCTTCTCCACACACAGGCTTGGTCAGGGCAGTGAGGGGGCTGAGGACAACAAAAGTGATGTAGAATCCCAGGCACCAAAGTGACAGTAACCCAGGAAAGAAGCTAAATATGTTTTTTTTCTTCTGGGTCTTTGAGAATCAAGAGAACAGTCATTTCTCCAATTGGTCACAATGACTATCCAGAGTCTCTCCTGGGCCCAGAAATTGCAAGAGAAAAAGATAGCCTAGACTGGAAACATATGCCTTTCAGGGCTCTTGGGAGATGCCTAGAGACTCTGAGAGAATAACTCTGCCACATTATATAGGAGGGGAAGTCACAGAATGGCAACTGAAGAATAAATGGCCAAGATGGAGACATCTCTTAACCTTCCGTCATCAATGAAAAAATGTGAGGCATAGGTAGAATAGGCTGGAGAATGGGCTAAAAAGAAGAGCCACCAAAAGAAGCTAAGTATAGGGGATGGAGTGAAGATGGAGGTGACAGAAGTTGTAGGGCTTTAGCGATCCCTAGGCACCCATAGGGAGTAGAAAGTGGCTAGCTTGAGAAGTTGACTGTAGGGTCATCAGATCTGACAGTGATGTTTTTTTTTTTTACTCCAACTCCCCTGACATTAGGTCCTGGGCACTCATTAGCAGTATCAAAAGCACCAGCACCAGCACAAGCAGCTTTACTGTATTGGGTGTCCTAAAATTGCTTTGGGTTTAGTGAGTTTGTTGCCTGGGTACAGAAAGGGGCAAGAATAGAATAGGTATACAGAGGAGAGAGAGAAGGTGAGAACACAGAAAGGCAAATTCGTGGGTCAAATACCTACCCAGATCAACATTTCAGTGTCCCTTACCCCCTGAAAGCTTGCTGGAGGTGCTTCCCATGTTTGTCCTTGAGGGAAGAAAGGGATGAGGGCACAAGCAGCCAGGTCTAGTCTGGAAAACTCACATTCTTTACTCCCCAAATCCCCCACCTTTAAGCCAGCTCTTGCTCACTCACTTGGTTGTTTTGCATGGTCCACAAACAGTGGCAGTGAAGGGAGCAACAGCTGGCTGGGCAGTAGGGAAGGTAGTGTGGCTACAGTTCATGGTTACTCCTGCATAGAGATATCTCATGCCCCAGGACCAGGGTATGCTTATAGAATAGCTGGCAAGGAGCTTGGGTTTTCCAAGAGTGTCTTCTTCCTACCGTGGCCAGAGGAGCAAGTGCTGAGAGGCAACTATCTGACTCAAAAACTATATGCATTCTCCCTAGGAAAGCTGTCCTGGCCCCCACCCTAAAGGGAATCAGACATGAGGCCCTGGTCAACTTTTTTTGCTCCTCCTTCCTTCCACAGGCTCAGTTCCAGCCCAGAGCAGAGGCAAGGGAAGAGTCAGTTGGAGGAAAAACAGGAAGTTAGGTGGTCAGGTAACAACCAAGAGGCCACCTCAGAAGACCAGTTCGTATTTTGAACAACTTTCTTCCTGCACCCAACCCCAACCAGCCTCAACTCTGATTCCCCACTCTCCCCCCAGTTCCACTACAGTCCTCCTATCAGAAGCCTGCAAAAGAGAAAATGATGTATGGGGAGGTGGAAGTGAGTACCATATGACAGCCTGGGAAGCCAGATGTGCTCCTGACTATATCCAGCTGTTTTCTCCCCACTTATTTTTCTTTTCTTTTCTCCAGAGTCCCCATTGCCAAGAATAGAGGTAGTAATGGGAAAGGGGAGGAGCAGGGGAACAAGGCACGTCAGGGAGAAGCCTGCTTACCTGTGGCCTATGCCAGGCATAGCAGAGACCCTAGCCCATTCAGACAAGCCACATCCCTTCTTCCCTTTTTTTCCCAAAACGTCTGCCCTTAGTACTCCTCCATGGGTATTGAGCCAGTCTCCTATTCTATTACTGATGATAGTTTGCCAATGGGGCAACCAGATAGTCCTAAATTCTAAAATAGCCCTCACCCTCATCCCCAATGCTTCTCTCCGATGACCAGGCCAGAAATTTCTAGGAGGAATAAATATTTCTTGTGGAGAGCTGCCAGAAGAGCAGCCAGGGGAAGAGATGTGTGCCTTGACCTAAGATCAGCCACCCTGCGGGGCTGGACAGTGTTATCACTCCCAGCTCAAGGCCGGAGACATCTTGGCTGGACTTTCTTATCGGCTCCTCAGACGCTGTGCTAAAACTGTGGCTTCTGTTTTTTTTTTTTTTTTTTCTTTACCCTAGCCCCTTCACGTGACCCTGTTTCTTAGCAACTGACCTGTGCTTTCTGCTCCTTATAAGATGAATGTTTTTTCTCAATAAACTGAGGCTTGATCAGAAACTTTGTCTTGCCTCCATTCTCTGTGCCCCCTGCCCCCCAATTCTCACTCCCTCCCCCAGGACCTGCATTGACGGACCTGCGGGCCGGGTCAATTTCTATTACAATTCAACAGCCTCCCCAGCTCTTTCTTTTTAACACAACGGTCACAGCCAGAGCCAAGTTGGATTAAGTCTCAAAGCCTGCAAGCTGGCTCCTGTCTCCTCTCTTTACTCTTCCTTACCACCTTGCTGTAGGGCTGGTGCTAGTGAGGGTCCCCTCAGTGGAATTCATGATGAGAATGGGGGGAGGAGGCACCATAACAAACACAGTTGTAGCAGGCTAAAGCTCTACAAAGCCATAGTCTTACCTCAGCCAAGTTGAGCAGATGATAATTTGGGCACCTTAGCATTTTCCCAGTGAGAAGGGAGGTAGAAACCTCTCTCACTCCTCTTTCTTTCACATGTCCTACCCCTCATCTATGATATCCCATTTGTTCCTTTATTGCCTAAACTAGCCAGTCTCTTTTATGTCTGTCCTATTCCCTCCAGCCACCTATCAACTCTTCCACCTCCAGTACCAATGTCACATCTCTTTTGGGGAGACATCTGTGAATCCTTATCTCCAAGATAAGTTCTTGACCTATGAATTTTCACAATCTGCTTTGGGGTATTTTTCTAGCACTCTAGCATTCTTCATACTAGAACATTATTGTATTGTATATGTTTTCACTGCTCCATCATATGAGTTCTACAATTGCTTCTGTAACAAACTTTTACATGTTTAGCGGCTTAAAACAACATGCAATGTATGTACTATATTTTAGTTCTGTAGGTCAGAAGTTTGACATGGGTCTCATTGGACTAAAATCAAAGAGTTGGTAAGACTCCATTCCTCTCTGGAGATTCTAAGGGAGATTCTGTTTCCTTGAGTTTGCCAGATTCTAAAGGCTAATTATACTATATGGTTCTTAGCTTTGTTCCTCATCATCAAAGCCAGTGACAGTGAGTTGAGTCCTTTTCATACCCCATCACTCCAACCTCCTGTCATCCTCTTCCACTGATAAAAACTCTTATGATGAATTGGGCCCATCTGGATAATCCAGGAGAACCTTCCTATTTTCAGATCATCTAATCAACCTTAATTTTCCTTTGCCACATAATATAACATATTTGTGGATATTGAAGATTAGGAAATCCTTGGTGGGGGCATTACTCTACCTACTGTGCCTATCTCAAATGTGAATTCCCCAAGGGCTGAGCCATGTCTAGTTTATCTTTCTAACCTCCCACCCTGCACTTCTCCGCTCCAGCCATGCATCTGACACTAAGTGGTCACTCATCAGTGACTGAACAAATACATGTTATTACCTTTCATGGTTACCATATCTTTCACATCTCAGAGAACAGACTTCTTTCTGTAAAGCTAACATAAGTCTTACCTGCTTTGTTACCAGGTCCTATGGTGCCTCAACTCTTTTGCTATTTGCCTCTGTATAGTGAGGTCTAACTGGAAACAAACTGAAAACCAGCCCTGGAAATATAGCCATAGCGGGGAAGTTAGCCAGTTCTCCTAAAATGGTTGTCCCATTCTTGAGTCAGGGCTTCTTCCTGTTCTTCATAGGTCATATTTTTAAAGACTTTACCACCTGGATTGCTGGAGAAAGTAGAAGAGTGAATATCCCTTGCAGGAAGACCACCCTTCCTCAGGGTGCCCTCTAAGACCCTCTTCCTTCGATCTAGTCAGCACTGCTTGCTGCATTCACTTTAACTGTTTTTCGTTAGCCTTCTATATGTGTGAGGGAGTGGGTCTTGCCTCCCCAACCTGGAGATCTAGAACCATATCCACATCTTGACAGCATTCCCTATAATCTTTACAGAACTGGACATGTGAAAAGGGCTTCCTAAGCCCAGAATCTGGCCCCAAGCCATTTTTGAAAACTCTTCTACTCCACATCTCCTGCCATCTGAAACAACTCCCTATTCCCTCCAAACAGCATAAATAAACCTATCCCCTGTCTATCCTTAAGCCATTCTTTATACCTAGAATGCTTGCCTTTTCTTCCCCCTCCTGATCTCCCTTCCTACAAACCACACACACACACACACACCACACCACACCACATCACACTACGTCTGTTATCTGTTCATCTTTTAAGGACCAGCTAACATTATTCCTTCTCTGTGAGACCTTCCTTACCATCATGCCAGAATCTATCCTTCCTTCTTCCCCACCCCCAGCAGTTTGTAGTTTTTTTTTCAGTTTATTTACTTATTTTGAGAGACAGCATGAAAGAGGGAGGATCAGAGAGAAAGGGAGAGAGAGAATCCTAAACAGGCTCTGTACTGTCAGCAGAGCCCTATGTGGGGTTTGAACTCATGAGCCATGAGATCATGACCAGAGCTGAAACCAAGAGTCAGACACTTAACTGACTGAGCCACTCAGGCACCCCACCAGTAATTTGTAGTTCTAATTAACAAGGAGTTCTTTCACCCTTGTTATTTGTTTACTCATTTACTTCCCCACTGGCTCATAAATATCTTTTAGGTTTATTCATCTTGGTGTCCCACCAACCATTCATTCCACTCCCACATATCACTGCAGCCTTCACACATAGTGTCAGGCACCAATTTTGTGGTCAGTCAGTGTTTACTCAGAAGAATAATGGCTCCCTCATCTTTTCCTTGATACCATGGAAGGCTCACAAAAAATCATGATCCATGTGTTGGAAAGTCCTGCTGATTCCACGACCCACGATTACCAAAAACACACTGAGGGCTGAAGGTGGAAGGGGGAAATGGGCAGGGGAGTGATGGTCATGGAGGAGGGCACATGTGCGGAAGAGCACTGGATGTTATATGGAAACCAACTTGAAAATAAAGTATAATAGAAAAATTAAAAAAAAAACTAAGCATATCATTTGGTCAGTTTGGGTCAGGATGATTCACTTGATTGATTCAGTGGAAAACAATCAGCGAGTAGAGCTTTGGGGAATGAAGCTGACCAAATAAAGCTTCTCTGATGAAAGATTTTCTTTTCCATCCCTTATTTTTTATTCATGGAGACACTATGAATGAATATAACTTGGATTTCTTGTGTTCTCACCTTTCCAGGATGATCAGAGCACAGAGTAAAGAGGTACTCCTGTGCCTGTCCCATTCCCACAGTTATTATTTGTCAATTTTACCCTTGGTAGGCCTGGATTCCATCTCCAAAAGAGGACAGAGCCTGTGGCAAATACATTGGAGCTCACTCTCTCTCTCAATTCCCGCCTCTGACTCTCTTTCCATCCTTCTCTTTTACCTCTCTCATTACCTCTCTCCCATGGACCTATAAAGGTCTCTGGACTCTTAACTCAGGGCCTAGTCCTTTATGCACTGCTTCCCCTTTGCTTGTGAGGGTTCCATTGTAGCCAGCCTACCCTCTTATCATTGACTTATAGTCTTTTTTTTATTTAGTTTATTACCAAATTGGTTTTCATGTAACACCCAGTGCTCTTCCCCACAAGTGCCCCCCTCCACGACAATCACCCACTTCCCATTCCTCCCTCCCTCCTCAGCCCTCAGATTGTTCTCAGCATTCAAAAGTCTCTCATGATTTGCCTCACTCCCTCTCCCCAACTCCTTTCCCCCCTTTCCCCTTCCCATGGTTCCATGTTAGATTTCTCTTGCTGGACCTATAAGTGAAAAGATACGGTATCATTTCATCTCTGCCTGACTTATTTCGCTTAGCATGACTCTCTCCAGATCCATCCAATATTGCATCCAATGGCAATATTTCATTCTTTCTCATTGCCATGTAGTATTCCATTGTATATATACACACCAGATCTTCTTTTATTTATTTATTTAAGCTTTTTATTTTTTATTTTTTTAAAGTTTATTGTCAAATTGGTTTCCATATAACACCCAATGCTCTTCCCCACAAGTACCCTCCTCCATTACCACTACCTACCTTCCCCTCCCCCTCCCCCTTCAACCTTCAGTTCATTTTCAGAATTCAATAGTCTCTCAGGTTTTGCGTCCCTCTCTTGCCCCAACTCCCTTTCCCCCTTCCCCTCCGACTGGTCCTCCATTAGGTTTCTCCTGTTCTCGTGTTAGACCTATGACTGCAAACATATGGTATCTGTCCTCCTCTGCCTGACTTATTTCACTTAGCATGACACCCTCGAAGTCTATCCACTTTGCTACAAATGGCCAGATTTCATTCTTTCTCATTGCCATGTAATACTCCATTGTATATATAGACCACATCTTCTTGATCCATTCATCAGTTGATGGACATTTAGGCTCTTTCCACGATTTGGCTATTGTTGAAAGTGCTGCTATGAACATTGGGGCACACGTACCCCTATGCATCAGCACTTCTGTATCCCTTAGGTAGATCCACACCAGCGCTATTTCTGGGTCATAGGGGAGTTCTTTTGTTAATTTTCTACTCTTTTCCAGAGTGGCTACACCAGTTTACATTCCCACCAACAGTGTAAGAGAGTGCCCGTTTCTCCACATCCTTGCCAGCATCCATAGTCTCTAGATTTGTTCATTTTAGCCACTCTGACCAGCGTGAGGTGATATCTCAAGTGTGGTTTTGATTTATATTTCCCTGATGATGAGTGATGCTGAGCATTGTTTCATGTGCCTGTTGCCTTTCTGGATGTCCTCTTTGGAGAAGTGTCTCTTCAGGTCTTCTGCCCATTTCCTCACTGCATTATTCGTTTTTCAGGTGTGGAATTTAAGTTAGTTCCTTATAGATTTTGGATACTGGCCCTTTATCTGATATGCCATTTGCCACTATCTTTTCCCATTCCATCAGGTGCCTATTAGGTTTTTTTTGTTTGTTTGTTTGTTTCCTCTGCAGTACAGAAGCTTTTTACCTTGATGAGGTCCCAAAAGTTCATTTTTGTTCTTGATTCCCTTGACTTTGGGGTGTGTCGGGTAGGAAATTGCTGCGACTGAGGTCAAGGAGGCTATTTCCTACTTTCTCCTCTAGAGTTTTTATGGTTTCCTGTCTCACATTCAGGTCCTTCATCCATTTTGTGTTTAATTTTGTGAATGGTGCAAGAACGTGGTCTAGTTTCATTCTTCTGCATGTTTCTGTCCAGTTCTCCCAACATCACCTGAAACATTTTCATTTGTTTCTATTTATTTTTTAATTTCCTCTCTAATTGCGTGGATTGCTCAATCATTCTTCCATACAGTGTTTTTCGTTTTCATTTGGTAGGTTGTATTTTACTTTATTGATGGTTTATTTTTTATGTTTATTTTTTAAATTTAATATATGTTTTAAATTTATTTATTTTTGAAAGCTTGATTGAGACAGACCATGAGCAAGGAGGGGTAGAGAGAAGAGACACAGAATTTGAAGCAGGATCCAGGCGGTAGCAAACAATCAGTACAGAGCCCAACACAGTGCTCGAATCCATGAACCATGAGATCATGACTTGAGCTGATGTCAGACTCTTAATCTACTGAGCCACCTAGGCACCCCAATGATTATTATATTATTAATTTTATATAGTTTGTTACCAAGTTGTTTTCCATATAACACGCAGTGCTCTTCCCCACAAGTGACCCTCTTTCTGACCATCTCCCCCTTCCCTTTCCCCACTCACCCTTCATCTGTCAGTTCGTGCTCAGCATTTAAAGTCTCTCATAATTTGCCTCATTCCCTCTCCCCAACTCTTCCCCCACTCTTTTCCATTTCCATGGTCTCCTATTAGGTTTCTCCTGTTAGACCTATAAGTAACAACCTATGGTATCTATCCTTCTCTGCCTGACTTATTTCGCTTAGCATGACACCCTTGAGGTCCATCCACTTTGCTACAAATGGCCAGATTTCATTCTTTCTCATTGCCATATAGTACTCCATTGTATATATACCACATCTTCTTGATCCATTCATCAGTTGATGGACATTTATGCTCTTTCCATGATTTGGCTATTATAGAAAGTGCCGCTATGAACATTGGGGTACATGTGCTCCTATGCATCGGCACTTCTGTATCCACTGGGTAAACCCCTAGAAGGGCTATTGCTGGGTCATAGGGGAGTTCTATCGATAGTTTTTTGAAGAGCCTCCACACTGTTTTCCAGAGCGGCTGCACCATTTACACTCCCACTGACAGTGTAGGAGGGTGCCCGTCTCTCCACACCCTCGCCAGCATCTATATTCTCTTGATTTGTTCATTTTAGCGACTCTGACCAGTGTGAGGTTGTATGTCAGTGTGGCTTTGATGTGAATTTCCCTGATGATGAGTGACACTGAGCATCGTTTCATGTGCCTATTGGCCATGTGGATGTTCTCTTTGGAGAAGTGTCTATTCAGGTCTTCTGCCCATTTCTTTACTGGATCATTCATTTTTTGTGTATGGAATTTAGTCAGCTCCTTGTATATTTTGGATACTAGCCCTTTATCTGATATGCCATTTGCCACTAACTTTTCCCATTCTGTTGGTTGCCTGTTAGTTTTTTTTTATTTTATCCTTTGCCCTGCAGAAGCTTTTTATCTTGATGAGGTCCCAGTAGTTCATTTTTGTTCTTGATTCCCTTGCCTCTGGGGATGTGTCGAGGAAGACACTGCTGCGATTGAGGTCTAGGAGGCTATTTCCTGCTTTTTCCTCAAGGGTTTTTATGGTTTCCTGTCTCACATTCAGATCCTTTATCCATTTTGAGTTTATTTTTGTGAATTGTGTCAGAAAGTGGTCTAGTTTTATTTTTCTACATGTTGCTGTCCAGCTTTCCCAACATCACCTGTTGAAGAGGCTGTCTTTTATCCATTGGACACTCTTTCCTGCTTTGTCAAAGATTGATTGGTCATAGACTTGTGGGTCCAGTTCTGGGCTCTCTATTATATTCCATTGATCCATGTATTTGTTTTTGTGCCAGTAGCATACTGTCTTGATGATGACAGCTTTGTAGTAAAGGCTAAAGTCTGGGATTGTGATGCCTCCCATTTTGGTTTTCTTCTTCAATATTACTTTGGCTATTCGGGTTTTTTTGTAGTTCCATACGAATTTTAAGACAGTTGGTTTTAGCTTTCTGAAGAATGCTGAGGCAATTTTGATGGAGATTGCATTGATTGTGTAAATTGTTTTGAGTAATAATGACATTTTAACAATGTTTATTCTTCTGATCCATGAGCCCGGAATGTTTTTCCATTTCTTTGTGTCTTCTTCAATTTCCTTCATAATACTTCTATAGTTTTCAGCATACAGGTCTTTTACATCTTTGGTTAGGTTTATTCCTAGATATTTAATGGTTTTTCGTGCAATTGTGAATGGAACCCATTCCTTGATTTCTCTTTCTGTTGCTTCATATTTGGTGTATAAGAATGCAACTGATTTCTGTACATTGATTTTTGTACCCTGCGACTTTACTGAATTCATGGATCAGTTCTAGAAGGCTTCTGGTGGAGTCAATTGGGTTTTCTATGTAGAGGATCATGTCATCTGCAAAAAGGGAAAGTTTGACTTCTTCTTTGCCAATTCTGATGCCTTTTATTTCCTTTTGTTGTCTGATTGCTGATGCTAGGACTTCCAGCACTATGTTAAACAACAGTGGTGAGAGTGGACATCCCTGTCGTGTCCCTGATTTCAGGGGGAAAGCTCTGTTTTTCCCCATTGAGGATAACATTGGCTGTGGGCTTTTTGTAAATGGCTTTTATGATGTTTAGTAAGTTCCTTCTATCCCAACTTTCTAGAGGGTTTTTATTAAGAACAGATGTTGTATTTTGTCAAATGCTTTTTCAGCATCTATTGACAGGATCATATGATTTCTTTCTTTTGATTTGTTGATGTGGTGTATCACATTAATGGATTTGCGAATATTGAACCAGCCTTGTAACACAGGAATAACTCCCACTTGATCATAATGGATAATACTTTTTATATGCTGTTGAATTCGATTTGCTACTATCTTGTTGAGTATTTTTGCATCTGTATTCATTAAGGATATTGGCCTGTTGTTCTTTTTAGTTGGGTCTCTTTCTGGCTTAGGAATCTGAGTGATATGTGCTTCGTAGAATGAGTCTGGTAGTCTTCCTTCCATTTCTATTTTTTGGAATAGCTTAAGAAGGATTGGTGTTACCTCTACTTTAAATGTCTGGTAGAATTCCCCTGGGAATCCATCCGGGCCTGGGCTTTTATTCGTTGGGAGATTTTCGATAACTGATTTGATTTCTTCACTGGTAATGGGTCTCTTCAGATTTTCTTTCTCTTCCTGTTTGAATTTTGATAGTGGATGTGTGTTTAGAAATTTGTCCATTTCTTCTAGATTGTCCAGTTTGTTGGCATATAATTTTTTATAGTAATCTCTGATGATTGTTTGTATTTCTGAGGGATCTGTTGTAACAGATCCCTTTTGCATCATGATTTTGTCTATTTGCATGTTCTCTCTTTTCTTTCTGAGGAGTCTAGCTAGAGGTTTATCAATTTTATTTATTTTTTTCAAAAAACCAACTCTTGGTTTCATTGATCTATTCTATTGCTTTTGTGGATTCTATCTTGTTTAATTCTGCCCCGATCTTTATTATTTCCTTTCTTTTGCTGGGTTTGGGGTGTTCTTGCTGCTCTCTTTCTAGTTTCCTTAGGTACTTGGTTAGGTTTTGAGTTTGTGCTTTTTCTGATTTGTTGAGGTAGGCCTCTATTGCAATGAACTTTCCTCTTAAGACTGCCTTTGCTGCATCCCAGAGAGTGTGAAATGCTGTATTCTCATTTTAATTCTTCTCGATATATTTTTTAATTTCCTCTCTAATTGCCTGATTGGCCCAATCATTCTTTAGTAGGGTAGTTTTTAACCTCCACATTTTTGGAGGTTTTCCAGACTTCTTCCTGTGGTTGATTTCGAGTTTCATTGCATTGTGATCTGGAAGTGTGCATGGTATGATCTCAATTCTTTTGTATTAATGGAGGGCTGTTTTATGACCCAGTATGTGATCAATCTTGGAGAATGTGCCATGTGCACTCGAGAAGAAAGTGAATTCCCTAGCGTCAGGATGCCAAGTTGTAAATATATTTATCAATTCCATCTGCTCCAGTGTGCCATTCAGGTCTATTGTTTCTTTAGTAATTTTTTGTCTGGTTGACCTATCCATTGTTGTAAGTGGGGTATTAAAGTCCCCTGCAATTAGCACATTCTTATCGATGAGATTGCTTCTGTTTGTGATTAATTGTTTTATGTATCTAGGAGCACCCAAATTCAGTGCATAAATGTTTATAATTGTTAGCTCTTCCTCATGTAGAGTCCCTGTAATTATTATATAGTGTCCTTCTTCATCTTTTGTTACTGCCTTTATTTTATTTTATTTTTTTTCCATAATATTTTATTGTCAAATTGTTTTCCATACAACACCCAGTGCTCTTCCCCTCAAGTGCCCTCCACCATCACCACCACCTGTCTTCCCCCCTCCCCCCTCCCCCCAACCCTCAGTTCATTTTCAGCTTTCAATAGTCTCTCAAGTTCTGCATCCCTCTCTCTCCCCAACTCTCTCTCCCTCCTCCGTTCCCCCTGGTTCTCCATTAGGTCTCTCTTGTTTTCCTGCTAGACCTATGAGTGCAAACATATGGTTTCTGTCCTTCTCTGCCTGGCTTACTTCACTCAGCATGACACCCTC
>NC_043717.1:47067581-47140106 GCF_006229205.1 Suricata suricatta | reverse complement strand
GCTGCCGCGCAGCCTGGGTGGCAGGTATATATGGGGGAGCAAGCAGCGGGGAGGGGGAACAAGAAGAAAGAAAGAAGTGGCCAATAAAAGCCTCTGCAACGAATCTCGGTGTCATCAGTTCAAACTGCGGGCAGTTTGAGCGGCTCCGGCACAACACTACCCGTTTAAGAGGCTGTCTTTTTTCCATTGAACACTCCTGCTTTGCACTGCTAGGGATTTACCCAAGGGATAAAGAAGTGCTGAGGCATAGGAGCACATGTACCCCAATGTTCATAGCGGCACTTTCTACAATAGCCAAATCATGGAAAGAACCTAAATGTCCATCAACTGATGAATGGATCAAGAAGATGTGGTATACATACACAATGGAGTACTATATGGCAATGAGAAAGAATGATATATGGCCATTTGGAGGAAAGTGGATGGACCTTGAGGGTGTCATGCTAAGAGAAATAAGTCAGGCAGAGAAGGATAGATACCATATGTTTGCATTCATAGGTCTAACAGGAGAGACCTGGCAGGGGACCATGGGGAGAGGAAGGGGGAAAGAGAGCGGGGAAGAGTGAGGGACACAGATCAAGGGAGACTACTGAATACTGAAAATGAACCATGGACTGAAGGGGGAGGGGGAGGGAGGTGTGATGGTAATGGTGGGGGGCACTTGTGGGGAGAAGCACTGGGTGTTATATGGAAACTAATTTGACAATAAACTATTATAAAAAATAAAATAAAAACAATGTGGAAACAAAAAAAAGAAAGTAGAATAATTGTTTTAATGTACTGTTGACTTTGATATACTAGCATCGTGTTGAAACATTTTGCATCCATGTTCATCAGGAATATTGGCCTGTAACTGTCCTTTTCAGTAGGGCCTTTGTCTGGTTTTGGAATCAAGATTATGTCGGCTTCATAAAATGATTTTGGAAGTTTTCCTTTATTCTTATTTTTTGTAACAAATTGAGAAGAGTGATATTTCATCTTTTAAAATGTCTGGTAAAATTCCCCTGGGAGGCCATCGGGCATTGGAGTTTTGTTGGTTGGGAGATGTTTGGTTACTGATTCATTTCCTTCACGGGTTATGGATGTGTTCAAATTTTCTATTTCTTCCTTCAGTTTTAGTAGTTTATATGTATGTTTCTGGAAATCTATTCCTTTATTCCAGATTGTCCAGTTTACTGGAATATAATATATCCTAATATTCACTCTTTTTTTTCTTTTATAGTTTATTGTCAAGTTGGTTTCCATATAACACCCAGTGCTAATCTGTTTATAGGCATGCATGCAACTATTATTTGTTTTTATTTTTTAATTAATTACTTTTTAAAAATTGTTTACCATTTATAACAGTTTCCTGTCAAATTGGTTTCCATATAACACCCAGTGCTTCTCCCCACAAGGGCCCTCCTCCATTACCACCACCCCTTCCCCCCTCCGCCTCCCCATTCAGCCCTTGGTTCGTTTTCAGTATTCAATAGTCTCTCAGGATTTGCGTCCCCATCTCTCCCCAACTCTCTTTCCCCTTTCACCTCCATATGGTCCTCTGTTAGGTTTCACCTGTTAAATCAATGAATGCAAACATATGGTATCTGTCCTTCTCCGCCTGACTTAATTAACTTAGCATGACACCCTCGAGGTCCATCCATTTTGCTACAAATGGCCATATTTCACTCTTTATCAATGCCATTTAGTACTCCACGGTATATATATACCACATCTTCTTTATCCATTCATCAGGGGATGGACATTTAGGCTCTTTCCATGATTCGGCTATTGTTGAAAGTGCCGCTATGAACATTGGGGTACATGTGCTCCTATGCATCAGCAATTCTGTATCCATTGGATAGATCCGTAGCAGTGCTATTGCTGGGTCATAGGGGAGTTCTACTGAGAGTTTTTTGAGGAACCTCCATACTGTTTTTCCAGATCGGTGGCACCAGTTTATAGTCCCACCAACAGTGTAGGAGGGTGCCCATTTCGCCACATCCTTGCCAGCATCTATAGTCTCTTGATTTGTTCATTTTAGCCATTTTGACCAGTGTGAAGTGGTATCTCAGTGTGCTTTTGATTTGTATTTCCCTGATGATGAGTGATGCTGAGCATTATTTCATGTGCCTGTTGGCCATCTGGATGTCCTTTTTGAAGAAGTGTCTGTTCATGTCTTTTGCCCATTTCTTCACTGGATTATTCATTTTGCTGGTGTGGAGTTTGGTGAGTTCCTTATAGATTTTGGATACTAGCTCTTTATCTGATATGTCACTTGCAACTTTCTTTTCCCATTCCAGTCGGTTGCCTATTAGTTTTCGTGATTGTTTCCTTTGCTGTGAAGAAGCTGTTTATCTTGATGACGTCCCAATATTTCATTTTTGCTCTTGATTCCCTTGCCTTTGGGGATGTGTCGAGTAGGAAATTGCTGCAGTTGTGGCCAAGAAGGCTGTTTCTTACTTTCTCCTCGAGGGTTTTGATGGTTTCCTATCTCACAGTCAGGTCCTTCATCCATTTTGAATTTATTTTTGTGTATGGTGTAAGAAAGTGGGCTAATTTCATTCTTCTGCATGTTGCTGTCCAGCACCATCTGCTAAAGAGGCTGTCCTTTTTCCATTAGATACTCTTTCTGTTTTGTCAAAGATTGATTGGCCACAGACTTGTGGGCCCAGTTCTGGGTTCTCTATTCTATTCCATCGGTCTATGTTTCTGTTTTTGTATCAATATCATACTGTCTTGATAACAGCTTTGTAATAGAGGCTAAAGTCTGGGATCGTGATGCCTCCCATTTTGCTTTTCTTCTTCAACATTATGTTGGCTATTCTGGGTCTTTTGTGGTTCCATACAAATTATAGGATAGTTTGTTCTAGCTTTGAGAAGAACGCTGGTGCAGTTTTGATGGGGATTGCATCGTATGGGTAGATTGCTTTGGACAATAATGACATTTTCACAATTTTTATTCTTCCGATCCATGAGCATGGAATGTTTCTCCATTTCTTGGTGTCTTCTCCAATTTCTTTCATAAGTATTCTATAGTTTTCATCATCTAGGTCTTTTACATCCTTGCTTAGGTTTTTTCCTAGGTATTTTATGGTTTTTCTGCAATTGTAAATGGGATCAGTCTTTTGATTTCTCTTTCGTTGCTTCATTTTTGGTGTATAAGAATGCAACTGATTTCTGTACATTTATTTTTTACTCTTCAACTTTACTGAATTCATTGATCAGTTCCAGAAGGCTTGTGGTGGAGTCAATCGGGTTTCCATGTAGAGTATCCTGTCATCTGCATAAAGTGAAAGTTTGACTTCTTCTTTGCCAATTCTGATGCCTCTTATTTCCTTTTGTTGTCTGATTGCTGATGCTAGGACTTCCAGCACTATGTTAAACAACAGTGGTGATAGTGGACACCCCTGTCGTGTTCCAGGTCTCTAGGGGAAAGCTCTCATTTTTTTTCCCCATTGAGGATGATATTAGCTGTGGGCTTTGCATAAATTGCTTTTTTAATGTTTAAGTAAGTTCCTTCTATTTTGACTTTCTCAAGGGATTTTATTAAGAAAGGGTGCTATATTTTGTCAAATGCTTTTTCTGCTTCTATCGACAGGATCATATGGTGTTTCTCTTCTCTTTTGTTAATGAGATGTATCATACTGATGGATTTGCGATTATTGAACCAGCCCTGTAACCCAGGAATGAATCCCACTTGATCATAATGGGTAATTTTTAAATATGTTGTTGAACTCGATTTGCTAGTATCTTGTTGAGTATTTTCGCATCTGTATTCATTAAGGATATTGGTCTGTAGTTCTCATTTTTTGCTGGGTCTCTGTCTGGTTTGGGAACCAAAGTGATGTTGGCTTCGTAGAATGTGTTTGGAAGTTTTCCTTCTACATCTAATTTTTGGAATAGTTTGAGAAGAATTGGTATTAGCTCTGCTTTAAATGTCTGGTAGCATTCCCCTGGGAAGCCATCTGTCACTGGGCTCTTATTCATCAGGAGAGTTTTGTTAATGGATTCGATGAATTACTGGTTATTGGTCTCTTCATACTTTCTATCTCTTCTCATTTGAATTTTGGTAGTGCATGTCTGTTTAGGAATTTGTCCATTTCTTCTAGATTGTCCAGTTTGTTGGCATATAGTTATTCATAGTAATCTCTAATGATTGTTTGTATTTCTAAGGGAATGGTTGTAATAGATCCATTTTCATTCATGATGTTGTCTATTTGGTTGTTCTCTCTTTTCTAAGGAGCCTGACTAGAGGTTTATCAATTTTGTTTATTTTTTCAAAAAACCAACTCCCAGTTTCAAAGATCTATTCCACTGTGTTTTTTTTGTATCCCATATTATTTATTTCTACCATGATGTTTATTATTTCTCTTCTTCTTCTGTGTTTGGGATGCTCCTCCTGCTCCCATTCTAGTTCCATTAGGTGTTCTGTTAGATTTTGAATTTGTGCTTTTTTATTTTGTTGAAATAGGCCTGGATTGCAATATAATTTCCTCTTAGGACTACCTTTGCTGCGTCTCAGAGAGTTTGGATTGTTGTGTTTTCATTTTGATTTGTTTCTCCATATTTTTAAATTTCTTATCTAATTGCCTGATTAGCCCAATCATTCTTTAGTAGGGTGGTTTTTAACCTCCACATTTATGGAGGTTTTCCAGATTTTTTTCCCGTGTTCAATTTCAAGTTTCATAGCATTGTGATCTGAAAGTGTGCATAGTATGACTTCAGCTCATTTATATTTATGAAGGGCTGCATTATGCCCCAGTATGTGATCTATCTTGGAGAATGTGCCATGTGCACTCGAGATGAAAGTGAATTTCCTAAACTCAGGATGCAGAGTTCTAAATATATCTATCAATTCAATCTGTTCCAATGTGTTGTTAAGGTCCATTGTTTCTTTAGTGATTTTCTGTCTGGTTGACTATCCATTGCCGTGAGTGGAATAGTAAACTCCTCTGCAATTAGTACATTCTTATCAAAAAGATTGCTTCTGTTTGCGATCAGTTTTTTTTTATGTATTTGGGAGCTCCCAAATTTGGCGCATAGATGTTTATAATTGTTAGCTCTTCTTGATGTAGATACCCTGTAACTATTAAATAACGTCCTTCTTCATCTTTTGTTATTGTCTTTACTTTAAAGTCCAGTTTGTCTGATATCATATGGCTACTCCAGGTTTCTTTTGGTATCCAGTCGCATGGTATATATTTCTCCATCCCCTTACTTTCAAATGGGAGGTGTCTTCAGGTCTAATGTGAGTCTCTTGTAATCAGCGAATAGATGGATTTTGGGTTTTGATCCCTTCTGCTACCCTGTGTCCTTTGACTGGGGCATTCAGTCCATTTATATTCAGTGTTATTATTGAAAAATGTGGGTCTAGACTCATTGTGTTACCTGTAGAGTGCATGATTGTAGTGATGTCTCTGGTATTTATATTCCTTGCTACATTTCCCTCATAGAGTCCCTCTTAGGATTTATTGTAGGGCTGGTTTGGTGGTGATGAATTCTCTCAACTTTTGTTTATTTTCGAAAACCTTTATCACTCCTTCTATTTTGAATGAAAGGCTTGCTGGTTAAGGAATTCGTGGCTGCATATTCTTCCTGTTCATTTCTTCCTGTTCATCACATTGAAGATTTCCTGCCATTCCTTTCTGGCCTGCCAAGTTTCATTAGATAGGTCTGTAACCACTCTGATAGGTTTCCCTTTGTATGTCAAGGCTCTTTTCTCCCTAGCTGCTTTCAGAATTCTCTCTTTATCTTTATATCTTGCCAGTTTTACTACGATATGTCATGCTGAAGGTCTTAGGGGCGTTTGGTATGTCTCTTGAATATCAATGTCTTTCTCTTTCCCTAGATTGGGGAAATTTTCATGTATTATTTGGTCCAATACCCCTCAGGACCTTTTTGTCTTTCTTCTTCTTCACGAACTCCTATGATAGGGATATTGTTCCCTTTGATTGTATCACTCAGGTCTCTGATTCCCTTCTCGTGCTCCCGTATCAATTTCTCTCTTTTCTTCTCGGCTTCTTCCTTTGCTATGACTGTGTCTTCTAATTCACCTATTCTCCTCTCTGCTTCTTCAGTCCGTGCAGTGGCAGCCTCCATCTTATTATTCACCTCATTTATAGCCTTTTCTATCTTGTCACAGCTATTTTGAAGGTTCCCAGTCTTTGTATCAATATCTTCTCTGACAGATTCTATGATTTTTTCAAGCCCAGTGATTAATTTTATGATAATCTTTCTAAATTCTTGTTCAGTTATGTTGCTTGTGTCTGTTTTGAGCAGTTCTGTCACTGTGATTTCTTCCTGGAATTTCTTTAGAGGAGAGTCCTTTTGTTTCATCATTTTGGCTAGCTTTCTGTCTCTTTTCAGTTTTAAAACTCTTTCTGCAATGTGCACATGTTACTATGGCTCTATTAAAGAAGGCTCTTTGACTGTCCAGGGCCTGTCATTTCAGCAGATGTTCTTTTAATGATGTCTCTCAGTTTCTCTTGTTGTGCTTGTAATTAATGTATTTCCTTACTCAGTGATATTTGGGACTTTCCACTATGTGTGCTCAGGCCTGTTTTTTGAGGTAGCCCTAAAAGGAAAACACAAACACACAGGGAACCCAAGCATGCAAATGCACTGACAGATTTGGTAAACAAGCAAACCAAATGGGAAAGGAAAAAAGGGAGCAGGAAAGAAAAGAGAGGACAGGAAAGGAGAAATAAAGAAGAAAAAAAAACCCGGGGGCACAGAGAAAGCCAGAGATAAAGGACAGTCTGAGAGCCTAAAACCTGAGGAGGATAAAGATATGAATGAGATAAGTGAAAAATATCTGGATGGTTAGGGTTGATCTAATCACAGCAGTGTTAAATGTTGGTCTTTCCCAGACTCCAGGGGGGAAAGGGAGAGAAGGATGAAATAGGAAAATAGAAAAGAGAAAACAAGGGGAAAAATTGTGGATGCATAAAAATTTAAAATATTTAGGATAGAAAAAATTGAAAAAAAAAACAATTAAAAAAAGCACAAAGAGAAGAATCTAGCTCTCCAGCGCAGATGGGCGTCGTTAGATGTAATTATTTTGGGTCTCCAGGGCCTGATTACTGATGCCCCGCCTTAGTGAATGCAGGGCGAAGAATGATGGCGCCTCAAGTCCCTCTCAGATCATGCGTTGACAGCCACTCTCTTGAGTCCAACCGTGCCATGGGCGGGTCAAATTATTTCGGTTTTCTAAGGTCCGCTAGGCCTTCAAATCGCTTTAATATTTCTGCCACCGCCAAAGTAACCTCTGGCAGCCAGACAGCTTTCTGGTCCGGGCTGTGCAGGGGGACTGTGAAGACAGGGCTTCCCTGGCTCCACCTGAGGTTACGAGCGGCTGGGGCTACAGGATTGCGAGGCTGCTGAGGGAATTGGATTTCTCTCCCTGCAGCCAGTGGCTGTGAATGGAGATTTTGTCTCTCTGCAGCACCTCTGGCTAAAGTCTCCCTGCAGTCTCTCCTCTTCCCCTTGGCTATGTACCTCCCTAGGAGCTGGTTCACGCCCAGTGTCTTGTACTGCTGACTCGCAGGCAGTGTGGCCATCTCCCATGCAGCACAGCCAGCTTGTGGGCAGCTCTCAAAATTCTGTGCCAACCTGCTCAGCCATGCTGCATGCTCGTGGCCCTGCACGGTGTTGTGCAGCCTCCCGACTTGCGCTCTATGTGGCCCGGGACTAAGTTTCTGAGCACTCTCTTTCCAGCTCCACCTTAAACTGGCACCCCTCCCTCAGTCTCCATCATTCCCTGTCTCACTCACAGTCATCCGTGGTGCTGATGTCAATTAGAGGTCAGTGTGCACACCACTACTCCTGGAGATTAGAAATCTGTGGCTTTTAAATCCTCGAAGTTTGATGTTTGCAGGCGTGCGGCAGTATCAGTGTTCCGTACTTCTCTGCCATCTTGCTGCTCTCCCCTAAAGATTTATTTTAAAAAATACACAAGTTCAACAAATTGCAATGTGATTCTATTTTCCATTCTCCCCCAGTAACTCCATGTTCTAGGAAAGTGCTTTTTAACTGAGGTCATTTTACCCACTGGGGACATTTGGCAAAGAATGGGATATCATTTTTATTGTCACAACCTGGGAGGGGTGGGGTGGAGAGTGCTACTGACATCTAATGAGTAGGAATCAGTGGTGCTGTTAAACATCCCTCAATGCACAAGACAACTCCAATAAGTTTGAGAAATCCTGGTCTAGTGGATATTATTAGCCCAATAGATGCTACAAATGAAAACTCAGGCTGAGTGAGATAAATCGCTCAAGGTCAAAGAGCTGAAAAGTGGTCCAGATAGGATTCAAGCCCAGACTGGTTGACTCTGGATCCAGTTCTTTGCTTAGAATATTGCAATGCTCCTGAGAATTGTTACCTCATTTGGATTTATTACAACTCTGGCATGATAGATATAGCCAATGTTAGAGATGGGGAGGCAAGTCTTCAAATCTTGGGTTGTTGGCTTCTTAATACATTTTAGCATTATGTCCTGTGGTGCCTGCATGCGTGCATGTGCACGCGCACGCACGCACACACACACACACACACACACACACACAGCACGGGGCATGATGGCAATGAGAGTTTGGTAGTTACCTGGGGCCCCCGAGAGGCCTGGAGGTGAGTGACAGCTGTGGCTAGGGTGGTAGTGGAGAGGGAAAAGAGGAAAGTCTATCTTTGCCAAGATAGTAGTCAGTTATGGGGAAGCAGCAAGCCCATTCCTCCAGTCTCCTGGCACCCACAAAAATGTCTTCAGTCCTTAATTCCAAAACCAGCCTCCAAGAGGAACCACATCTTGCACTGTAGAGCTCATAGAAGTGGCCCACTGATGTTCTTGAGAGAGATCATTGAGTGCATCAATAAAGAAAGAATTCTTGAGATGTTTTATAATGCATTTGAGTAAGTTTATTTAAGTAGCATGGAGACCGTACCTGTGGGCAGAAAGAGCTACACTTTTGCTGTATGAATCTGGTGGTCAAGGGGAAGGGGACGTGTAGGGAGTAATAGATAATAAATGTTTTCTTTGAATTTCTACTCATAAAAATACCTTCACAAGATTTCTATGGTGCTTATCATTCAGTTAGATATTAACTATAGGTGAGATTTACAGACAGTCATGAGACCCTTTAAGAATGTAGCAACCAACACGCATTTGATCCTTATCAAAACTATGCAGGCTGTAGGTCAGCCTTCTGGGGTAAAGGTGAACATATTTCTGCGTCTATCCCTTATCAGTGTAATCTAGCCCAAAGCTCTCATTTTACAGATAAGTCAAAATAAAGTCCAGAGAAAGGTCTGACTCACTGTCTTGAGGGAGGAAAAGGAATAGGAACACTGGAGTACCCTTTCATCTAGTGCAGAGCTCATGTCACTACATTCTCTGGAATCAGGCTTGCAAGCTAAGCAGGCACTTTCACATCAGGGCTGAGTGGAGGCCAATGCACCCTCTCACACCTCTGTACCTTTATTTCTCACCCAACAGGTTCTCTTAATACCCTGGAATTTGAGGATCCTGAAGCAGATATTGAAGTTTGAAAGTGGGGAGTATTAGAAAGAAAGAGTGCTAGAGACCCTCCCTCCTCCTCTTTTAATATCTCTTTTACACTGTGGTCCTGGGCTGTTAACTCTTCTCTACCCCATCTCCCAGCCTCGGGGCCTAGTTCTTACTCCCTCAGTGTCCTTGGCTTTGGTCAGTTTTTCCTTTCTAAGTCTCCTAAAGCTCAAAACCAAGAAACTTATCCTAAACATAATGTTTTCTATACCTCAGCTAGCCACTATGCATATTTCTGTTACCTGCCAAGCCCAATAGGCATCAGAGTTTGGGACTCCACTCTACCATGAGCCCTTATTCCCTAAGGCGGGGATTACAATTGATTGGTCCAGCCATGTATTTCCTGCTCACAGAGAAAACACCTAGTTTATTCTATATCAACAGTCCTTAAAAGGTGGTTCCTAAATCGACAATGTCACCACCATTTTGGGAACTTAGACATGCAAAATAACAGGCCCCACTCCAGACCTACAGAGTCAGAGATCTGGGTGTAAAGCCCAGCAATTTTAGTTTTAACCAGTATCCCAGATGATTCTGCTACATGCTAAATTTTAGAACTTCTGCCCTGTATGCTTATGCTAGCCTTAAAAAGAAGCTAAGTGTATCATATAGCAGTATTAGGAAGTAGGGCCACCGAGAACAGTTGTGCTTTACAAAACTCTGGATACCATCCTTCACATAGATATGAATAATGCCATACAGAGTTGTGCAGTGAGGACCTGCAAGTAAGTGTTCCTCCTTCTCCCATTAAAAGAAATTAACAAATAAAAAATAAGAATGAAATACCATATTTCCTATTAGTCTTCAAGGTGCTGTTCTGGAGCTGATTCTTATAGGCTGAAGCCCCTTGTGTGCATCTCTTCCCAACTGTGTCATCAATAATTTCATATTGGTAGCTTGAAATTGGCTAGAATGAAAGAGTTAACACCATGGAAATTGGGAAACAGTACAAATGAGTTTTTAAAAATTGAAGAGCCTGTTTATCCTTCTTGGTAAGGCCACCAAGTATAACTGTGTTAGTTATGTATGGCAATAATACCTCTCCAGTAAATCTGTCCAAAAATATTATGTCATCACAGTTCTTAGTGGCAAAAAGTTGACAACAAAGTGAATGCCCAGCAATAAGGAACAGTTGAAAAAACTACAGTATGTTCCTGACAGGGATTATCACCCATTCATTGAAAAGAAACCATTTCGGCTACATCAGATGCCTTGAAGGGGCTTTAATGAGATATTGCTGAAGGAAATATGCAGGAAAGTCTTTATGATATGATCTTATTTTGGAAAACAAACAATATGTGTATCTATGCATAAGAATATTTGGTTATGTGCAGGGAAAGATAGATAATAGCATCAACATGAATTATGAGAATATTGGGAAGGAGAATTCATAAAAAAAGACTTCAAAATATCCCTAATATTTATATGGTCAGATGTATAAAGTTAATGACAATTTACATATTCTGTAAATGTAAACTTATTTGGAAGAATATAATTAAAGCAACACAAAGTGGGGAGGTGGTAAGGTGATGATAAGGCATGGTGGTAGTATTGAGGATCCATGTGGGGTCACACTTACCCAAATGAAACAGTCCCTCAACCTTGGTAAGTAAGGATCAGGATTTAATAATCTTCAGCTCCTAGATGTCCAGTCCCAAGCTCTGGCTTTCCAACTTAATATACATGTCAACTGCTGAGCAACATATGGCACAGCCGGATTATTGGACAAATGAAAAGTGAGTCATAGACAGGTGGCCGACCAGTAACCAACTGTGCTGTTTCTGTTCTAACAGCAACAGTTCAAATGCTCTGTGTTTATGGGGATTTGACACCTTTCACTTGAGTGATAGCTCCCTTATCATTAGCTCTTTTCCTCCAATATCTAGTACATAACCTTGATTTCTAGTATCTAATCTTCTTTTCTTATTCCTTCCCCTCTCTCCATTTCCAATATTTCAATCCCAACTCTAGACTGAACCCATCCATTAGAGGCATTCCCTGAACTCCTTGTTTTACCCTGTACCTAATTTCTTTTCCATAGCTCTTATCATTATCTGAAATCATATTACACACTACTTATTTTCTTGTAAGTTGTCATTTTCCTTTCACTAAAATGTATGCTCCATAAGGGCCTGGACTTTAATTTTGTCCACTGATGCATCATCCCCTAGTAGAGTGCCTACTATATATGGGTGCTCAATTAATATTTGATGAATTACTGAATACATGAATACCACTTAGTCTTCATATTTCTCCTATGCCCTTAGGATATTATAATTTTTTTTTCACCAGGGAAACAGAATGTTCTAAAGAAATTTGTGTCACCTGGAGCCTTGAAGCAAGTTTCACTCTCCACACTCCTTCTAATAACTGTGCAGCCATGGTTCAGATCCTTAGTACAGGTTCTTTGTTTTGGAAGTTTTGTTTTGTTTTGATATCTGTGTGGTAAAATGCATTTAAAAATTATGCAGGAGATTTCCAAACACAGGCAAAAGTAGCTTTACCAATTATCAACATATGACCAATCTTGTTATCTACTCCTTTTATTAGTTTTTCATTGATTTAATTTTTGTACAATAAACCACATTATATAAAGTATAAAATTTGATGAGTTTGGTATATGAAATCATGGCTACAATCAATATAATGGGCATATTAATTACCATGAAAGTTAGAACAGTGCTTTCTAAACTGCAGGTTGCCACCCAATAGTCATTTGTGGAATCACTTCCAGGTGATTGATGTGAGACAAGTCTAGATATCCCTGGAGCCTTATTTTCTTCCCCTTTTCAGTAGATCAGTTGAGAGCTGGATATGCTATACTGAGCTAGCTGTGGAAAAACAAGGATTTTGGCTGATGTCGGCATTCTTGGCAGGAAAGGCTCTTCCTATGGCCCTTAGTACGTAAGACCTTGGCCCTGAGCATGCATACTCCCTAGCATTGTTACTGATCTGGGAGATCATTGATACATTTCTTGTTACTTTGAGAAACTAGGTGTCACCTTACCTCCTTTTCCCAGGGTGGAAGCACATCTTGTGCTCTCTTGTAATGCTCATAGTTGCACAAACAGCCTACTATCCAAGCTGGCCCCTCTTTGTTGGCCTTACTGCACACTTCTGTGACTGCCATATGCCATGGGACATCAGGAGACATCAGGAGACTATGTGTGCTCTTCTACTTCTCAGCCTACTTGTAAGTTTCCCCCCAATAAACCCCATGTTGTATCTGCATCATGTAGTATGTCTGTCAAAAGGTGGCTTCCTAAATATTACCAACACAGACTGTTGATGAAACCAAGCTGAGTTTATTGCTTACTAGGGTGAAGAACACCACCTATGCAAAGCTTTGGCAAAGATGTCTTAGAGGGAGGGAAGGCAAAGTTAGAACTTGAGAACTGGAAGTTTGGTTTGAGGTAAATCCTTTTTTTTTTTAATGTTTATTTATTTTTGAGAGAGAGAGAGAGAGAGAGAGAGAGAGAGAGAGAGAGAGAGAGAGAGAAAGCATGCATGAGTGGAGGGGGTAGAAAGATAAGGAGACACAGAATCAAAAGCAGACCCCAGGCTCTGAGCTGTCCGCACAGAGCCCATCGCAAGGCTTGAACTCATGAGCCATGAGATCAAGACCTGAGCCGAAGTTGGATGCTGAACCGACCGAGCCACCCAGGCACCCCAAGGTAGGTCTTTTAATGCAGGGACTTGATTAGAATTAGGTAACGAGCATAATACCACAGTCCAGGATTGATGGAAACAGCAAGACAAGGATTTTGAAGTGAGGGATTAAAAGACTCTTAGGGCATTTTCAACTCTCTTTTGATGCTTTAAGTGTTGGAGTTTTCAGGATTCTCCTGTAATAGAATATTTGCTTGAGCAGGGGAGCCCTGGAAAAGTAAAGTCATGCTAACGAATACCATAGAATAGCAAAGTCATATTTGTGCAGACAATAAGGTGTAGTTTTAGTTTTCAGTGTCCAGGCTAAGTGTGGGAACAGAAGGTTTTGATTCTCAGGTGTTGACAGTATATGTCCACAAACCCCTTTACTATCATAGTAAATAAACTATAAAATGAAACTAAATAAACAAGAATTGCATGTAGTAAGGTTCAATACTCTTTTGTGGAAACTTTATTTCAGTTATATATATGCATGCGTGAAATTAGTCTTAAAGTAAAATGTATTTCTCACAATGGGTCTGGATCCAGAAATGTCTGAAAGCCATTGCCTTAGATGTTGATAGACCCCTAAAGGTGATAATGCCCTCTTTCACCCAGTTTGCACTGCTCTAATCTAACCTTCTATGCTAATAATAGAGAAATGTCTGGCTTTGTTAGGAAGGAATATATAATCTGAGCATAAAACAGAGGCCTTATTCAGGTAGACTAAGGGTTGAGTGGGAACTTTGAATCCATAGTGTTGTCTGCCATTTCAGCAGAGAGCTGAAAGAAGGCATATTGCTACTGCAGCACAAACATGCAAGCTAGACAGGAATGACAACATCCTATGTGAGCATTGTTAGTGTCTAAAATAAATCCTTAAGAAGGCCAAGGTTCCAATTTGACTGAGACAATCTACTTTGTCAGGGGAATAGATAAGATGACTCCTGGGGCCTCTACCATTGAGAGGATATTATGATTCTTGAGCGGATCCTACAACAGAAGCAGGCAATTAACCCAAGATGTTATCTGGCTAACACCTCCTAGCACCTAATCTTGAGGTAGAATAATAAATGCAAAACAGTGGACAATGAAGAGGTTCCATTCTCTAGTGGGTCATCCACTTCTCTGAGGAAATTCTGCCAATTGAGGGCTTTAGAAGGCTGGAGGTTTTGGAAGGGATATTACCCTCCCTCCTTATCAGGCCTAAAATTCCTCAGAGGGTCCTATTCCTTAGGATAAAGCACTATCTTCTACATTTAAGATGTAAGAGGTAAATTCTCCTTTGGCTCAAAATTTCAGTCTTCCACATTTTTTTCTTATCAAAAAGAGGCTTAGGTTAGAAAGAAAGGGAGAAACATTGCAACACTACTACCTCAGTGGGAACTGACACAGTTTATTTAGGAATTCATTTAGCAAACAAGGGTTAAGATTAATTGGGCCCTGGATGTCCCTGGTTTTGAAGGTTTCATGGTCTGAAGCAGACTTGTAAACAGGTAAATAATATCCCGTGTCTGAGAGTTGCAGAAAGAGCCTAGGCTGAAGACACACATACTTGGGAAGGAATCACATTTCTTCCTTCTTATTGGTATCATCTTAGGCCATGCAGCTGAGCTTTGGATTTCTCTTCTGTAAACTAATAAGAACAAAACTAATTTTACAAAATTAAGGCTATAGCCATGGGAGACTGATACAAGTAAAGAAAATTTTATAGAGGCAAGTGAACAAAGGAATCATCGCCAGTTATGAGAGTCATGAGGAAGTATGAATAGGGTTTTATCTCAAAATATGCCAGTGCAATGGGGTCCTTTTACAATTAGCTGGGCGTTTTCTTGTTCTTGTTCTTGTTGTTTTAACACAAAGGGGTGAGGGAGTTTCTCAACTGTGGCTGCTTTCTTAGAGCCCAGGGTTCAAAGTTTGATGTTTTCAAGCATTCAACATAGTCCATGGTAGGCATTCAGCAAGCGTTTCTTTCTTTTCCTTCCTCCAACAGAAGGATGTACAAAGTGGTATGGGGGTTCAGAGAAGGGCATGACAGATTTACTTTGCTTCAGAAAACTGGATTAGACAAAGGATCCTGAATCTTAGAGGATGAATGGTAGTTTTCCAGAAAGAAGGGAAAAAAGAAAGCTTTCCAGATAGTGCTAATAGAGAAGGGCTTACAAGAGGTTTGCATATTCAGAGACAAGTTGTAACTTCGACGTGTTATAAAGAATAATTGGACATGAGGTAGGTTTGAGCCAAATTGTAAAAACATTTGAAAAGCCATTTAGTGCTTACTATTTCAGGAAAACAATCCAGGAATTTATGACTCTATCAAGATGAGGTTCCATTTTATGAGACTACTGTGTAAGGGATGGAAGCAGGGAGACCAGTTAGGAGGGTAGTACATGATTCATAGAGGACCAAGGCCTGACCCAGAGCAGTGGATGTCAAGAAGAGGACTGATCAAAAACACAGTAAATAGAATTTACTACATAGATTATCTATCTGTGGGGAAGGGCAGCATGGAGGTGAGGGAGAAGGTAGAATAGTAGAGAATGATAATGTTAATAACAAATAGACCAATATTTCTAGTGCTTACAATGCCCTACATGGTTCTAAGAGCTCTCTACTTATCTCTTTTAATCCACACAGTTATATGAGGTAAGTGCTTTCTCCCCTCCATTTCATATGAAGAAATACCTTGCTGAAGTTTGTAGGTAATAAGTGGTGAAGCCAGAATTCAACCCCAGGCAATCTGAGTGCAAAGATTGAATTTTGGATGAGTGTATGCATAGTGTTGCCATTTACTATAATCAAAGGATATAGGAGGGGGGTCAGATTTATGGTGAAAGTATTTTAGTTTGAAAGGTTGATACTGAGCATAGCAGGCAGTTGATTAAATGGGTTTGGAGCTCCAGAGAAAGATAGGGCCAGAGCTGGAGACTTGAAAGGTATCAAAATTCAAGTATGGGCTCATTAGGGGCCTCAGGCCTGCCTTAAGTGAATGGGATGCACAAAAGCAGGGGTGGGGAGTTAGAAGGAGGGGGATAGTGAAACAAACAAGGGGAAGCAGCGGCTTAAAGACAAATTTGAACTTTAAGATTTCATACACAAGCCTGAGATTTGGAGAGAGCTTGTATAATTCAAGCCCATTGGTACAGCTGGAGGTGTTCTGCAGCACCACATGCCTGGGAATTTTTAGAATTCATGAACATGTGATAAGGATGGATCTCTGGTAGGCTGTAGAAAGCACCCACCTTCCCAAGAAAAAGATATCGACATGCTAATCCCTGGAACCTGTGACTGTTACTTTCTATGGTAAAATAAACAAATAAAATGGAACAATGCTACCTTATATGGTTAAATAAATTTAAAAATTTAATTGCAGATATAAGTAAATTAAAGATCTTGAAATGGGGATATTATCCTAGATTATCCAAATTGGCCCTGAATGTGGTCACATGTCGTAGAGGGAGGTAGTAGGAAATCTTACATAAACAAAGAAAAGGTGAAGTGATAGAACAGATAGAACAGAAAGACATTTGAAGATGCTGGCCTTGAAGACTGGAGTGATGTGGCTACAAGCCAAGGAATGCCAAAAGCCGCCGGAAGCTGGAAAAGACAAGAAACGGATTCTCCCCTAAAGCAGCCAGAGAATACCTGAAAATACCTCGATTTCAGGCAGTTTTATCTTTCAGAACTGTGAGATAATGAATTTCTGTTGTTTTAAGCCACTACGTTTATGGAAATGTCTGAAAGCAGCAACAAGAAACTAATATAGTGCCTCCTCAAAGCCATCCCTACTTAACATAGTTGTTGACCCAGTAATCCCTAATTCTAAACAGGTGTCAAGCCTCATTTGTCACATATTAGACATGGTACTCTTGTTAGGTACTTCGGCCAATTTTTCTTAGAACACATGAAATAGGAAGACCATCAACTTCATGGAGAATGAAAGGGGAAGGTGTTTATAGAAAAGCCCTATCCAAAACTAACCTCCAAACCCCCCAAATGTTGACACATGATTACTTCAAATTTGGCAGCTCCTCTGACTGGATTAGATTTCAAGGAATCATATAAGCCACCTCCCTGTCTTTGCCTGTATGCAGCCAAGATCCTGAAATTTAAGCGTATTTAGTTTCCAGCAGACACTTGGCCTACTGGCTGGCATGTCTACCCAGGAGAGAGAACTATCATTCCAGAAGTTGCGAGAATACTACATCTTAGGAGAAAATGGCTGGAGAAAGCATATATGGAGATCGGATTGGATTGTGTTGTTATTAACAGAAATGCTGTTAAGACAGCTATCAGTAGTTCTTCCTCAAGTGTTAGACTGGAAAATAACTTCTGTGAGAAAGATTGGGACAGAACCCTGAACACATTTTAGCCAGCCTGTAAAGTCAGAAGGGCTTCATAAAATTGCCCCCCATCCCCCGCAACTCCAGAATCCTAACGAATTATGCAGAAAAACTTAGTATACCTATGCGAATTTTGAAACCAACGTAACAACGTAATGCTGGGTGAGCAAAATCCTGAAATTTCCAGCTATGGAAGAGAACGTAGAGATCACCCAGCCTAAGCCTTTAAGTGCATAGATGGGAAAATCCAGCAGATTTTTCAACCCAACTTTAAATTATTTCAATATTTGCTTTGTAGTCTTGCTTCTGTGTCCATAGTGTTTTTCTGGGTGAGGTGCTGATTCATGGTAATGAAAACATACTTACAAACGCATTCCCAGTAGACAGGACGACCACGAGCCTTCCCCTGCCTGCCTCAGGGCACAAACTAAAATTCCTCCTGCAGCTTTAGACTCGTCATCGGGATCTGGGACAGGAGCAACCAGGAAATTAGCGGAACCTTGAGGCTGAATGGTTGCAGCTGGTACAGTTGCTTTGAGAGAAGAACACTTCCGGCTGGCGAGTCTGCGCCCCTAATTTGTGGTTAAGTCGGCCCCAGCTCTCGTGTTCTGATTTGCCACGGTAACTCTGGAAGGCGGGCTTGCGTCCGGGTCACGCTTTTCCATTGGCTGCTGGCAGGGCGGCGGTTTGGAGTGAGGGTAGCACGTTGAACAGAAAGCTGTGCAGTACAGCGCAAGGCCTGCAGCCGGGTCCAGTGTACGGTGGGAATCCGGGGCCTGGCCAGGTGTGAGTCCTTAGGGGATGGATCGCGTGTGGAGTGCGTGGTGCGGGAAGTGCGTCAAAGAGAAAGGGTCGTCACCACTTTGGGCCCAGCGCACCGTGGTCGCCTGGCTCAGTAGGGCCGAGTGGGATCAGGTGATGGTGTATCTGTTCTGTGACGACCATAAATTGCAGCGGTACGCCCTGAACCGCATCACTGTGTGGAGGAGTAGGTAAGGTTGCCTCACCCCTCTTGCGTGCTGGTGGCGCCTCATTTCTTCCTTTGTAGGATTCCTATAAAGGCCCAATTCTGCAATCTTCTAAATGCCTAATGTCCTTATGAGTGGTTTGGGCGTTGCCCCTTTCCCTAGAGCCTAGGGAAAAGTTAAGCAGCCAAGTTTTGGCACTAATCCCATTTGCAGAAAGAAGAGGGTGTGCCCCAACCATGCTCTTGTTAAATCTTTTAGCTTTAACCCTTACCTTCTTCCATCTTGAGAAGGATGCTGTAGGGACCAGCGTTGCTGAGCCAGTGCTTAAGGAGTAGGTTAACAAACTAGGGTGGATTTCTGAGTTGAATTGGGCTGGGGTGGGGGTGCTTGCTAGGAAAACCATGTTTGAATGAGGCACCTCAGTCCAGTTGGTAAGATTGAATTGGGAGCAAAGGGTAAGGTCTTCTCTAACTAAATGAGTTGAAGTTGTAGGGTGAAAAAAAGAGATACGTCCACACTTAATTTCTTGTTGATTGCCTAGCAATTAGGTGTCCTTTGTATACCCTACTCAGCCTCTCATGCCCAGTAAGCTATTGGATCCTAGGAACATTATCCTCCCCCTTCCCCCTTGATTTTGTCCTGTCATGCACTCTTGAGCCAGTTCAGTTGTATAATTGGAATAACTTACAGCAGCCTAGGTTCTGACGTGGAGGGTGGACCAGGGTAAGGGACCTTTATGATGGTGCTGGACTGTGGCCCTTTAGGTTAGGCAACGAACTCCCCCTGGCAGTGGCTTCTACTGCTGACCTGGTACGCTGTAAGCTCATGGATGTAACTGGTGGCTTGGGCACTGATGAACTTAGACTGCTCTATGGCATGGCGTTGGTCAGGTAAGACCTACATGGGCAGGAGTGGGGGTGGGTAGAGGGACGGGGGTGGGGGTAACACTTAATAAGCAAAGCTTGGCTTTAGGTGCTACCTGAAGCAAAAAGCCCCGTGTGTCCCTCTGTATGGGTCACCCTGTGGTTGTTTGATTTGACAGCTTTTGGTACCTCCCCCCTCCCCCATTGTCAACACACATTCCTCTTAACCCCCCCCCCCAGAGCCTTCTCTCCCATCTTTCTTTCCTTCTTTTTCTGGAATGTGGGTAGGGTTGGTTTAGACCAAGTGATCTCAGTGAGTCTCTTCCAGCTTTGACAATTTGATTTTTATTTTCTTATCCTTTACCTGCAAGAACTTCTCTGAATGGTTTCATGTCCTTGGCCATGATTTAATGTGGACTTTTCAACCCTTCCCTCATGTATACCTAGCACTGTCATTTTCCCTTTCTGTCCATGAACACTGAAAGGTTGCTGAGTTGAAGTGAACACATGGGAGGGGAGTTCCTGATTTACAATGTAATTTAGAGTGGTTCTAGCTGTTTCATACACATCAGGAAAAAGGCTACCACTGAATTTTCTCATCTGTCAAAATCTGCTCATCTCCTTCTGTTTCCTTTGTGTGCTTTGAGGTCCTCCCTAGTAATTTTACCTTATCCGTCATTAGGTGGGCTCCCCATATCATCTGATGTAGGTATTTTTTTTTCATTTATAACATATGATCTAATGTAGTATGTTATGTCATGAATGTTTATCCTAGACTGACCTCTTCAAGGCCAGAGCAATGTGTTATTCATCTGTATGGCTCTAGTACAGGGCAGACATCCCTGCACTGCCTGATACCAGTCATAAGAACAGTACAGAACAGTTATTGGAAAGTTTGTAGAAATGCAGGGTGTCAGTAAATCAGCAAGGTGTTTTGAAGCCCCACTGGTTTGAGTAAAACAGTTCCTTGGGCTATGCCACTTATTTCTTCCCCAACCCCAGGTTTGTGAATCTCATCTCCGAGAGGAAGACAAAGTTTGTCAAGCTCCCTCTCAAGTTTCTGGCTCAGGAGGTGTGTATGACAAAATAGCTTTACTCAATTCTCTCTCTCTAGGAGGGCTCACTCGATGAGGCATAGGGTGATGTGGGCATGCAGTCAGACTAGCTCATCCCACCACTACCAGCCAAGCCAAGCAAGAACCCCAGAGCCTCAGCCCCCAGCTTGAGAGAAGCAGACTTGCTCCCTTGCTCATGGTTGCTATTTTCAGTGGCTTAGCCTATCCAGCTTGTGAGTGGAGCACTGGAATGCTCCACTGGGTGAGAACAGGAAAGAGGTAGCAGTCACAATGCCTTCCTTCTGGGAGCTCACAGTCTGAGGGAGGAGACAAGCTAAGCCAAGCAGCATGAAAATGCCTGACATTCCTGCCCTAAGTAACTATGTGAGGTGTGTAGAGGCCCATAGGGCAGACAGGTTCTCAGTCATCAAGAGAAACTTCCTGAAAAACGGTGTGGGAGAGAGGGAGGAAGGATAAAGGGTACCCAGGGATTTGGACTAATACAGACAAGGCAGAGGAAGGCTGGAGGTAATTGTTAATGCTCATTCATAGGAATCTCTTTACTGGAAGAGTGTCATTGGTGGTTGGAGGAGGCAGATACCTTTTCTGATTTTCAAGATCATCTCCACAGAGTAGTAAATAGACTAAGAAGACCTTATTTATAATCTTGGCTCTGCCACTAAGACTGGAATCTTATCAAGACCTCAATTGCTCTGTAAAATACAGGGAGTCCACGCTAATTCATTTCTGTGGTCCCTTCCAGTTTCAATATTGTGTAATTTATGTACTCACACCCTCCCTTACAATCAGGTTAATATTCCAGATTGGATTGTTGAACTTCGCCATGAGTTGACTCACAAGAAAATGCCCCATATAAATGACTGCCGCAGAGGTGAGTCTTCAGGAAGTAAAGCTATCATAGTTAAGTCCAGGAGCCTGGGCTGGGTGGCACTGTGGGGAGAGGGAGGAGGGTCTATAACTGGTATCAGAGCCAGTACTAGGGAGAGGCAAGTGAAGCACTTCTTTTGGTCACAAATTTTAAGATGGTATCAAAAGCTTAGTAATCGAGATAATAACATTTTAATGTGAAAAAACCACGATGAACAAAATGCCAAAAAAATAAAGACAAGATTAGTATTACTCATGTTTCTTTTGCTTCAGACTCCACTATGGCTCGGCAGGACACTATTCTGATCCTGTTTTGATATCTTGATTACTTTGATTTTTGGCATCCCTTTAAATTTTATGCCTAAAGAAGAAAATGGAGGGCAGGTTGGGAGGTGTGAGCCATCAACCCAGGGGTTCTTTAGACACCCCATCCCAGTTGATGCAGCCTAATCCCTTCATGTTGGGGAAACTGAGATCTAGAAAAGGGAAAAGACTCAGCCAAGGCCCTGTAACTAACTAGTGGGTCTGGGTCCCTATTTTTTCACTTGCCAGTCCCATGTTATTTTTGGTATCCCATCTCTAATACTGGTATTAGTTTCTTCTAGGAAAGGTGCTGGTGAGCAGAAGAAAGCAAAGAACAGGGAGATAAACCAGAACAAGAACGGTTGTTTCTAGATATTTGGGATTTGTGCCTTCATAGAGCCAAGCCTCTTCCCTGGGGTCTTCCCATAATGCTTATAAGATGAGACTGGGGGCCTGCTAGGAGCTGTTTGCCTATGGCTATTCCTATGACATTGCCTTTCTTCCTCCCCTTGTTTAGGCTGTTATTTTGTTCTGCATTGGCTCCAGAAGACGTACTGGTGCCGCCAACTGGAGAATAGCCTGAGAGAAGCCTGGGAGTTGGAGGAGGATAGGGAAGAGACAGATGAAGAAGACCAAGAGGAAGATAAAAACATTGTTGTTGATGACATCACAGAACAGAGAACAGAGCCTAAAGATAAGGGGAAAGGTGCAGAACTGGATGTCAGGGTTGATCGAGACAGTGAAAGCAACAAAGAGGTTGATTCACATTGGGAAAAGGCTCTGAGACATAAAGAGCTATATGGTAGGTGTCCTTGGGGAGCAGAGGCAGTAATAGAGGGGCTCAGGAGTCTGGAAAACTCAGACTTAGGATTAACACTGGTTATTTCCCTTGTTTAGCTTATCCTCTGGGGTTGTGGTGAGTTTTAGCTTAAAAAAGTTACTATCACAAACCATTTCTCTTGAACCCTGTGAAGTAGGAGAGGCAAGAATTCTAGTTCCCAATTTGCAACTCAAGAAATGAGGTGAGAAGGACTCAGAATCCCATGAGGAACAGAGGACTGGGCTGCCCTATCTCTTTTCATATTCTGTTTTCAGAAAGAGCCCGAGAATTGCTGGTATTATACGAAGAGGAACAGTTTAAGGTAAGAAAGCGCCCTTAACTTTGTGTATTTTCATTTGCCCCAGCCATTTCTTCCTTTTTGTCAGCTTCCTGAGAAGGAATTTGAAAGAAAAGTGTCAGAGCTTGAAAGAACTTCTCAGAAGGGGGAGGGGGAAGTAGGAAGGAAACAAGAGAAGCAGAATCCAGTTGGCTGACTTTTCACACCAATGGAAGAGAGCAAATGATGGAAGTTTGTGGATATCTGCCCCACTGGGTGGTAGGGAAACAACTGAGCATAAGTGGTTGCATAGTCCCACAGTACTGCAGCTGATAAGCAGATGGCACCCAGGAACTTTGCTAGATCAGGTGAACTTGAGGGTTGCTATTTTAGCAGGAAGGGAGGTAGCTTAGAAACATTCAGCTTGACCCTTTTCACAGATGAAGAAATTGAAATCACAGATGAGTGAAGGGACTGGCTCCAGGTCACATATACAGTTAGTGATAGAATCAGAATTTGAATCTTGGTCACCTGATTCCCTTTCTTCCATAACCCATCACTTCCCCTAATTCGTAGGCCCAAGGGTCTCTGACCCAATTCCAACAAAATACATCTCAGTATTGGGGTGTCTGGTGATTGGGAGCCACAAATAATTCAAGAGGGGGAAGGGAGGTGGAAGAAGAAAATAAGGTCTGGCATTCGAAGGTCAGGATATTTTTAATTGTGGGTTCAATAGGGGAGTTGTGGTCCTACCCATGAAGGGAGGTACTGAGAGGTCCTATGGGAAGGGATTCTTGAAGGGTGGGAGAGGGTTGCCTGGCTGAACCACCTTTCTGATGGTAACCTCCTTGCTGGCAGGTGCTGGAGAAATTTAAGCATTTACCTCAGGCTGTTAAGGCATGGAACAACCTGTCTCCACCTGTAGAGTGCATCCTGGCAGAGCTCAAGGGCATTACATATGAGAACAGGTATGTAACTAGATAATCAGGGGCTGCCTACTCTAGCAGCCTCACTGATACAGATTTCTATATCCCAGTTTGCCAACCTCTGCTATAAGGAAATCTTAGGGATAATCCTAATCCCCTGTGGGGTGAGCTACATTCTGCATGACCCCCTTCCCCTGGCCCTCCAGCTACAGGGTAGAGATTGCCTACTCTGAATCACTAAAATGACCAGAGACAGCAATATCTGCTGTCATCAGCCCCATGGCCAGCTTTGTTCCTCTGCATCAAGTGGCATGTGGAGCTTTGGGCAAGTAGGAAAAGCCTGTCATCTCTTTACCACTTCACTGTCTAGCCTTTGTCCGAAATTGAGATAAAAGATCTGGTGGGCACTGCTGATCTTTTTGAACTGCAATTGGGGAGTATTAGTATCCCTTGGATAGTTGTGGTTAGGGGAACAAAGGAGAGGCCTTCCCAGGGTCTGGCTCTTTGAAAGAGTAAGTGCTTCCCTGCTCAGTGTGGCCACGAGCCTTCTTTCCCCCCTAGCCCCCAAATAGTGCTCAGTTCAATCCAGAGCAGACATACTGTCTATCCATTCCTTTCCTACCTAACTCTTGGCTCTAGCTACCTAAATTCAGCAGGAAAGGGCCTTGGGGGAGCCTTCTACTAAGAACCAGTGGAGGCATTGCTAGGCCTTCTAAACTAGGGAGAGGTTGGAAAGAATTAGGGATGGAACAGAGAGTCATATATGTGGTAGGATGGGCCTGGGTGGGAACCAGCAATGCAGGTTGGGATTGCCCCTAGAGTCTTCTTCATTCCTAGGATATTACTAGTTCCAAAGATGTTTTATCAGTGTCTGCCCATCCTAGGTTTCTTGGCACCCTTCAGCAACGGCCCCCCAGCAGTTGAGACAACTATTCCTTTACCTCTGTATTGTAGTATCTGCCTGGTTATGCTGAGCAGGCAACTGGCTGGCTACTCTAAGTGCTCTTCCTGGATGCTGACCTGAATAGGTGGGAAATGGATGGAAGGAGAACTCTTTCCACCTCAAGCCTGGTGGAGGGAGGGATCGGAGCATTACAATATGATCTGACAATGTCTCGGCATTGAGACACCTTGGGAACTCATGTTCCCCCTCTAGGCCTGGTCAGCCAGGAGAACCTCTCTTGGGGAAATTGCTCACTCAAGAGAATATAGCTGGCTCTTGTTGGGTTTCACTTTGAGCTACATGAAGTGAAAGCTACACTTTCAACCTCTATAACTTAGGTGTAGGTTCTTGAGGTCCCTGAAATTAAGGATTATGTTTGCTCCAGTAATTGAGTCCCTAAAGTTTCTGCTTCTTGGATCTGAAAGAGGGCAACCATGGAAAAGAGGAAGGGTGAGACTGGAGACTGTGCAGTTCCAGCAGGGAAAGCTGCTTGCATGCATCGCTTCAAGACCAGACCAGTGTGGCCGAGCAGATGGCTATGTGCTGGAGGGCAAGGAGTTAGAGTTCTATCTGAGGAAAATCAAAGCCTGGAAAGGCAAATAAATCTTTTTTTCTTTCTTCGGTCATGTAATAAAGGTGTTTATTCTGAAAAAAATAAAAAATAAAAAATAAAAAAAATAAATAAACAAAAATACTGAATAGTACCTAAAGTCTAAAAGCTCTTGACTCTGTGACCGTAGGCATTTAACTCTTCTTTGGGCCTGGGACTTTTATCCATCTGTGCTTTCAGGTTTGTTCAGCTGCTACTGCCCTCATTCTGGGCCTTAGAATAGCATGTGCTTGGTAAATGCTTGTTCAGAATCCACTGATCCCAGTCTCTGGCCAATCCTTTGTCCCAGAAGGCTGAGGCATGAGATCCAACTATCAGCTGCCTATGCTTCCCCCCATGCTGCTTTGCCCACTTTAGCCAGAAGCATAAGCTGCCTTGGGAGTGGGTGGGAGAGTAGATGAGGGTTTTCTGTCTGCTCAGTTGGCTTGTCATCTTGCTTCAGGGAGGCTGTGTTGGATGCTTTTCTGGATGACGGCTTTCTTATTCCCACATTTGAGCAGTTGGCAGCTTTGCAGATAGACTATGAAGGTATGATCCTAGAGGCTTACTTCAGTCTTAGAGTACTTTGTTTCTTGGTGGCTGGGTATCCCAGAACTGGAAGGCAAGGGCTGTTTCCTGCCATTCCATAACCTCTGGAAGCCTGTCTCAGATGAGCAGGACAAGTAGCCCCACTGATACTCAGTTGCTGGGCCCTTCTTAGGTGTCCTGGAATTGGGTGGGGTAAGGTGGGGTGGGATGGATGGGATGGGATGGGATGGGATGGGAGAAGTCTTAATGTTGTTATTGTGCTATGTTAATTGTGATTTAGTCACTTGCTAGTGAGCTAGAACAGCAGAATTGGACGGCCTTGTGAGGTCGTCTAGTTCAACATCCTCATGTTACAGATGGGCAGACTGAGGTCCAGAGAGGGGAAGGTACTGACCCAGAGTTACACAGTGAGTTATTGACAAAGCTGAAGCTAGAACCAGAGCCTTTCTTTAATACTCTATTTTGAATCAGTTGGTTGCCATATGTACTAACTGTTTCTCTCCTTGCTGTTCTGCTCTTGTCTTTCTGTTCTGTGGTGGCAACTCTGTTGTTGGTGATCACTCCTCTTCCCTCTCTTTCTTACCCTTTCTCTCCACCTATTCTCTCCCTCTCCTTTTCTTCTTTACTCCCTACCTTTTTCCACTCTCCTCCCTCCCTGTCTTTCATTGGCCCCTGCCTCCCCTTTCCTTATCAATCTATATTCCTCACAAACCAGAAAACATGGACTTGAGTGACATCCTGGTGCCAAAGCCATTTTCCCAGTTCTGGCAGCCCTTGCTCAGGGGCCTGCACTCCCAGACCTTCACACAGGCCCTGCTAGAAAGGATGTTCTCTGAGCTGCCAGCCTTGGGGGACAGCGGGATCCGGCCCACCTACATCCTCAGATGGGCCATTGAACTGATTGTGGCTAACACCAAGACTGGTAAGAGAGTCTGGCCCTAGTCTCAGGGCCTTACACAGCCCAGGCAGGAGCATCTGCTATTTTTCTCAGCTCTCAGCTGAATAGCACCAGGTTGACACATCTCTTGTTAAAGGTTTAGGCTTGCCCAGGAGGCACCACAATAGCAGTGGACAAATCTTGCAGCTTTCTTTTTCCTCAGGGCCAACTAAACTGGTCTGGGACAAAAGGGTTTAAATGTTTAAGCAATTGGGAGGTATAGAGTGAGAGAAGTCTGGGGGAATAGGGAGGGACAGAGCCAAGCTTTTAAAGGTATAAGGTTGGGTGGGGGCTTACTTGTTCCTTCTCCTCAGACCCCCTCTTCTCTTTCAGGACGGAATGCCCGCCGATTTTCTGCAAGCCAGTGGGAAGCAAGAAGGAGCTGGAGGCTATTCAACTGCTCTGCCTCTCTTGACTGGCCCCGAGTGGTTGAGTCCTGCTTGGGCTCACCATGCTGGGCTAGCTCCCAACTCCTTCAGCTGTAAGTGTCTTGAATTCCATCTGGTAATAGGGTGAGGCCCTGGCCTCGGGGCCACACAGCCCTAGGGTGTTAAGTTGGATGGGGCCCTTGCAAAAGACTCTGAATCCCATTTTCCTACTACTAACAGATGGGAGATTTGAGTCCCAGATTGAGGAGGGGTATGGTGTTCTTGCCTAAGGTCACACAGCTTAAGACCTGGCTGAACTGAGTCCAGTATGAAAATGAATGAGACAATTTATGCCTCTTCCCACCCCCAGAGTGCTTAACACAGTGGCCCGTACAGAGTAAGTGCACAATAAATGGTAGCTGCTGTTTATTTCTGAACCCAGTCTTCTAAATCTGAGCCGAGCGCTGTGCCTCTCATAGGTGCTCACTAATTTTCAGGGGCTTCCTATTGCCATCTAATGAAGTCTAGGCTTCTTAGCCTGATATTCAAATATCTTTCAGATTCTGCCCCAACCTATCATGGTAACCATACCTCCTGTGATTCCCCTTTACCCAATCTACCGTGGGTGCTATAGTCAAAACTGAACATTGCACTGGTTCCTGTAAACACGTGTGATTGTCTCCCTTTCCTTTTCTCTGTCATATTCTGAGCATGAGCCACTTCCATCATATTCATGGAAGCCTTTAGCACACAATTCTCTTCCTGCTTTCTGGAGCAATATCGGTTTAATTTGAGTGTCCCATCTAAAACTCTTCTGCTCTTCAACACCAGTGACCTTCACTTTCCTCTACACTCAAACAGCCCATTTCCATCATCCAGAGCTCCTCTGCCTCTGAAACCTGACATCCCAACATTCTTCTTAGTGACCATAATCTCTTGTCCTTCCATTTCTCACCCTTGCATCACATGATGTTAGCCCTTTGCCTGCATCCAGACCTCTATTCCTCCATTTCCTGTCTCCCTCAACCTTGCTTCCCCTCCATCTTGTCTGTTTGATTACTTCAACCACTCATGATCAGGACCCTCTGCTCTGCCCATTCTTTGGTGTATCTGACTTGCAAACCCCTGAGCTTGGATTGATCAACACTCTGCTTCCCCCACTCCTCAGCCTGGGTAGCTGAGCTCTGTTGGAAAAACCACATAGCAATGTGGACTGCTGCTATTATAGCGGTATGATTTTTACTCTCAGGCCAGGCCTCAGTTTTGCTTGTCTGAACTTTTTACTTGTTCTCTACCCACTTTCTCTCCCATTTCCTGAATTTTCTAAATCATTACCACTGACCTCAAGCCCCTCCTCCCTCTCATTCCACCTTAGCTTCCTTAAGCATCCGGCAAGGCCCCCCTCAACATGAGGTCCAACCCTTGTGAACTGATCTGCGACTACATTCAACCGTCTCGCCAATCTCAGGATGAGGTGGCTTTGTCCCACCTCAAAGCCTGCTTTCCACTTGTGCTCTGGGGCACCTCTTCCAGCATCACTGGGGCCTTACCCCTACCTCTCCCTTGTTCTTTTTGCTCTTACTGTTCAACCTATGAGCATGCCTCAGTTTTTTTAAATCTTAAAACAACAGTAACACAAGCAAAATCTCCTTTGATCCTGCACCCTTGTATTGGGTTATCACCAGCTTATCACTCCTTCCTGCCCCCATCAAAACATCTCAAAAGAGTAGTCTGCACTCAGTAGTCTTGATTTCCTCACTACCCTCTTATTCCTCAACCTGCTACAATTTGATATTTATTCCCAAAACTGCTTTGACCTCCTAATTACTAAATCCAGTGAGTCCTTGTCTGTTGCTTCATTATAGCTATTTACTGCTCCCTTCTTAAAATGCCCATGCTGTTTTCCTAGTTTCTATAAAGTACCAAGGCCCAAATCTCTTTATCTAGGCCAGGCCTTACCCCTAAGATTCAGCCTCCTATATTTGACTGTGTGTTGGACATCTTTCCGTGGATGGCCACAGGCCAAAAGAGAATTGGTTATTTTATTCCCAACCCCAATCCTGAAGTGATCCGCTTTTGCTCCCTATCTCACTTAGTGGCATCACTATCTGTGCTATCATACTGACTTCCAAAATCTGAGATTTTGTGTAACCATGTCTAATTCCCATAGTGTTTTCTTCCCTTTATCAAACTTAGGCTTTTCAAAGATAAGGGCTCTGTGTTAACTATCTATGCCCTAACACACCCTACAGATCCAGGCCCTAAATAGGCCCCAGTAAATATTCTTCAACTAAACTGTACTCTGCTGTCTCATTGACAGCAGTGATATCTTTGGTGGGAGCTAACTCTGTACCTGGGGACTAAGTGAAGTGGGAGTCTGGATGCCAAGACCCTCTTAGTTCCTGATCCCTCTATAGAGTCAGCAAGTCTTTCTTGAGCCCTGATAGGTTTTGGGGCACAGTAATAGCTTATAAGAAAAAAATGTGGCTTTAAAGAGAAATTAGTCAGGGCAAGACCTACAGGAAATGGAACTGAACCAAATAGCCAAATTGACAGATGTGTGTGCTCTAAATGGAAGTGATATGGATGGGTGGGTCACTGGGAGGAGAACCAAAAAAGTTTGGAGGGTTCAGGAAGGCATGACAGACAGTGAGACCATTTGAGCAATTTCGAGCAGGAAAAAAGAATAAAGTTTCAAAGTCGAGAAAGACCATGACATGCGAAGGTAATAGGGGTAAGGAATGAAAAGAGCAATTTTGGATAGGTGGCCTTTAAGGTACTTTCCAATCCTAAGTGCCTGCAGAGTGGAAGCTGCTGGTCTTGGGTTTGGAGAAGTCTGGACCACAAAGATCTTCTCCCACTCCAAGCATACCAGAGGGATGCGACACATGCCAGCAGTAACAGCGACTTACTTGGGTACAACTCCTTGTGCACAGATTTTGCTTTTCCAAGATAATCAGTAAATCTAGTCCTAATCATCCAATACACAGATTGAGACACAGGAGTCAGTGGTAAGTCTATAAGACAGAGCTGGGGCCAGAATCCAGATATCCTGTCCTTACTCCTGTGTTCTTTCTACAGTGTTCCATTAGACTGCATAATTGCAAAAAGAATGTGTTAGTGGGCAGATAGAGAACTTGGCTTTGTTTTTCTGAGAGGAAAAAAATAAAATATACCACTGGCAAATAACTGTCAGGAATGATGTTGTCTTTGCTTTTTGTAGAAGTAATTTCATTTGATACTACAGTCTACTTATTTGATAAGACAGACATTGCACTGAGGAGTCAAGTGACTTATCCAAAAGTCACAGTTTGTTGATGGTGAGACAGTCCAAAGCCCACATTATTTCTACAACCTGACCTATGACCAGGCAAACCCAAGGAGAGAGAAGCATTTTAAGATTGATACCACCCCCACACTTCAATGGTCAGACTCGACAGCTTGAAATAGCGAGTGGGTAATAATAAACAGTGGTGATACAGCATCTTGCCAATATAAAGTGCCTGGGGATATTCATTATTAATAATACTAATGGACCACAGTGAGTTTATCTCTTGGCTTTCCTCCAAAAAAGGCTGGAAACATTTTAATTTTTTAAAAAATTGATTTATTTTTGACAGAGAGTGAGGGCATGAGCACAAGTGGGGGAGGGGTAGAGAGAGGGGGGACAGTGGATCTGAAGCAGGCTCTGTGTGTACAGCAGAGAGCCTAATGTGGGACTCAAACCCACAAACTGCAAGATTATGACCTGAGCCGAAAGCAGATGCTTAACTCACTGAGCCACCCAGGTGCCCCAAGGCTAGGAACTCTTTAAGAGTTTCTCCCAGCGAGCCAATATCAGTTTAATTTGAGCCAGTGTCCTCTTGGAGTATGAAATTAGCCCTGCTAGAGTCACTAGCCCCCAGCCCTACCCCTGCAGTGTCCAGAGATCATATGTGGTCAAATAGCCTGCTAAAAATATGGCCGCCTCTATGAATGACCCACAGTTCACAAATTCAATACCCCTAGAAGGAAACTATTTGTCTACTCCATCCATGTCTCCTGCAGCGACCCAGTGCCTGGTTCTATATGAGGCTTTACAAGGGATGCTCATCTTCTTCCTCCCCAGGAGCTGTCCTTCCTGTTGGCTATGTGTTTGTTGGTGGTTTTGTGCACCATCCTTTATGTGCACACTGTCATCATCTTTAACTCCTCTCTGCCCAATGCCTACCATCCAGCCACCAAACCCTGCTCTCTGTCTGTCTTTCATGGCTGCTCTCCCCCCATCTCCACAGTCAGTGCCCTAGGTCAACCCTCATTGGCTCCCTGGTCTCCCTGCCTTCAAGCTGCCCCATCTAGGCTATCTGCTACGTGGCCATCCTCCACACAGACACCATGGTCATCTTCAGAAGTGAAGCCATCACCTGTGCATAGAGTCGTCAGGTGACCCCATGAGCCCAACATGCGCACTTAACCTTTGTAGCCTTCTTCTCCCACAGCTCCCCAGCACAGCCCTTCCTCTGGAGCCAGGCTACTCATACTATGTGTACACAGTGCAGTGTGCTCACTCTTGTCTCTGTACCAAGCCCTCCCTTGATCTCTTCTGCCCTCCTTGTTCTCTCTGCCACTCCCCAGCTCCTATAGTGCCCAAGGTCTGCAGTGCTCATGTGCCCCACCTCCCCCCACATCTTGCTTTGCCTTGTCAACTGCTGCCTTTTTTTTCTTTTCCTCCATTCCAGTCTGGGCTGTAGTTGTTCCTGAAAAGGGTTCAAATTTTGTGTTCCATGCAGAAGGAGCTCAGCACACTTCCAGGCATATCTTTGGAGCTCAAGACAAATTGCTCAGCTAAGCCATTGAAAGAGAGGCCATTCCCATGTCCAACTCTGTGGGTCTACTAGTGTGTGTATTTACACTGAAGTTAGTACAAGGGCCACCTGGGTGGCTCAGATGGCTAAACCTCCAACTTCGGCTCAGGTCATGATCTCACGTTCATGGATTTGAGCCCCGCATCGGGCTCTGGCTGACAGCTCAGAGCCTGGAGCCTGCTTCCAATTCTATGTCTCCATCTCTCTCTTTGCACCTCCCCCGCTCTCTCTGTCTCAAAAATAAATAAAAACATTTAAAAAATTTTTTTAAATTTAGTACAGACTAATAGCTATCATTTATTGCATGCCCACTTACTATGTGCCAAGCACTATGTCAGGAATTCTACATAAACTATCTCATTTACTCTTCCCAACAACCCTGTAAATCAAGTGCCATTATTCTCATTTTACTGAGAATTGAAGTAAGCCACAGAGATGAATGACAGAGCTTGTTCAGGGTCCCTGGGCCTTTTCTGTTTTTGTCTGTTCTTCTGTACTGCCTTTCAGAGGCAGGTCTGGAAACTCAAAAAGACCAAGTTCAAACCATGGAGTATTGGGGTATAAAGTGATGAGATTTTGAAACTTACCGCATCCCTCCTTTGCTCAGTGTCTTCAAAGCCATGGGACAGGTCCTGCCAGATGAGGAGCAGGAGAAGCTGCTGCGCATCTGTTCCATTTATACCCAAAGTGGAGAAAATAACCTAGTACAGGAGAGCTCAGAGGCCTCCCCCATTGGGAAGTCTCCATATACACTGGACAGCCTGTATTGGAGCTTCAAACCAGCTGGTTCCAGCTTTGGACCTGAAGGAGAACCCCAGAAGCAGGAGGAGCAGGGCAGCCTTAATGATCTCCAGAAAAATGAAAAGGAGGAGAAAGAGGTATTGGAAGATCAGTTGGAAGAGGAAAACAATGACCAGAAGTGGGAGGAGGAGGATGATGAAGATGATGATGATGACAATGAAGAGGAGGAGGAGGAGGAAGATAGAATGGAGGTGGGGCCTTTCTCTACTATGGAGGAATCTCCCACTGCTGAGAATGCCAGGCTCCTGGCCCAGAAAAGAGGAGCTTTACAGGGCTCTGCGTGGCAAATTAGCTCTGGTAAGAAGCTTGATACCCACTTTCTCTCACACCAGTCTTCCTTCTCTGGCTGGCTCTTGATGTTTCCCTCTGCCCTGAAGGAGATAGAAAGTAGCAGAAGGTAGCCAGTGTGAGACAAGCCTGGGAAGCAGCCTGGTGTGTGGGTGGCACCTGACTTTCTTCCCCTTTAAGACACTATATAAGCTTCAGGGCCCTAAGAGCTGTCACGCTACTGGATGCTTCATGCAGAGAACACATTCAGAGGGGATGGTGTGGGTGTGGGCACTGAGCAACAGTATACAGAGGAGAAAGTGAGAGGTGGGTGGATATATATAATTCTGTATGTGTTTTTTGTATGCAGTGATCCAGGAGCAGGTAGACAAATATTGCTTCCTATATATATGTGAATGTGTCTGTACACAGTGAGGCTAGGTGGTGATGAGATAAGATTTTGCTGTCTATATGAGAAAGAAGGAAAACAGAGGTATTAAGTTGGAGGAAGTGCAAGGGAAATCAGAAGAGTGGAAAGGAATGTGGCTTTGGGAGGAGCATATAAGTTAATGGGACAAAGCCCAGAGGGGGAAGGAAAGTTTTAGATGATAAGAAATTGGGAGTACATGAATCTGTTCCTCCTGAGGGATGTGTTTTTGCCTTTGTTTAGGTTAGGGAATAGGAAACTTGAGGCAGGGACATCCTGAAGGAATGAACACTTTGGTGTATGTGTATGTGGGCATGTGTGTATGTGTATACCGTGGAGGCAGGGATAGATACAGGCCAGTCATTATGATGGAACATGAAAGAGGGAAGGAAAACAGCTGGGACTGGGTGTGGCATAGGGTAGGCATGTTAGGAAACAGTAGGGAGAGATGGGGAGACAGTGAAGGAACTTAGGGGAAAGGTAGAGCCTTTGCTCTTGTGTAGACATGTGTGGAAGGTCTGGGGCATAAAGGCATCAAATGCTAGGGGTAGGGGAACACGTTTATGTCTGTTTACATGCCTGCACATGCTGCACATATGAAAGCATGTTGGTAGAGAACTCCTTAGTACAAGGAGGGCTGTGTTTGGAATCTTTGTAAATATTCAATGGGAGGGGCATTGACTTAGAATTGTATGAGTATATGAGAAAGAGAGTAGGGACTATGAAAGAAGTCATTGTGAAGTGGATGCTATGCATCTGTACATAGATGCACGCATGATCATATATGTTTTGGAAGAAGAGGGGTATACGGAAAGGCAGTGAGACAGCCATCTGGAGGTAGCCTATGTGTGTCTGTATTGTCACTGAGGGACATGTACACGATGTCAGGCTAGAGAGGCAGGCCCATGATATAAACAGGGTTGGGGATGTTAGTGATGGAGACGGGAGGAAAGATGGTTGGTCAGTGACAGACATGGGGAAAGTCGTCCCTGAGTGCGAAGGTATCTTTGTATTTATAGGGGAACACAGGGCATTAAGACAGGCACAACTTCTTTCCTGGAAAGAGTTGGGGTATGTGGTTCTGTGGGTAACATAAAAAGCTAGTCCAGGGGTGATACTTTCCAGAATGCCAGGGGCATTTTGACAGAGAACTTTTGAGGGTGCAAAGGAGATGCGGAAGGCCAGAAACTGCACCTATTTGGAGGAGCTCATGAAAGGCTATGCTTAAAAACATTCAATGCACTGGTGTAAGAATGGGGATGAGGGTTTATTATAATACTATGCAGAGGGTGTTTAAGTGGTAGGACAGAGGGTTGGGTTGTGCCTGATAGGATTTATCCTAAAGTGGAATATCTATGGGGTAGTGGGAGAGTGGTTTATAAGTGGAAAGGCTAGGCTATTAAAGTCTTTTCTTCTCCCTCTTTCCCTTGCTTCTTCCGTGTGGGCATGCACACATTTGGGGATATAGGGACATTAAGATTTCTGGCTTGTATGCTTGTGAATGAGAGGTGGATGAGGCAAGGAGTGCAACTGGGAGCATTCATTGAATGGAGGATCAGTTGGTGTGCCTAAGTTTATATACTTAGGTGGCATTGGGGAGTGGGATATGCAATAAGACAGCCCTTCCCTAGATAACGGACGTTCTTTTTGTGTGCATCTCGGGCCAGTAAGACCTTTCAGGGGACAGAAAAAGTGTAATACCTCTGAGAGAGTACACTCTGAGGTGGTGTGTGTATGTGTATCAATGCAAGGCCTCTAAGAAATGATTTGGCATTAAAACATATTGGGGGTGGGGGTTGTGTGTAGATGTGCAGATAATCTAGGCCTTTCACATACTCCGAAGTATCCAGGTTTGGGGATGAGGTATGGGAATTCTGGGGCATCCAGACTCTCCAGGATGTATATGTGTACAGAGCAGGTGAGAGGTTGAGGCTGTGATACAGCTAGGTCTAAAGAAATTGTTCTTGTCTATGTCTATGTTGAGGACATATATGGGGAGGTGGGAGAACAAATATGTTTTTAGTTGTGTGTATGGCATGTGTGGACTTGGGGGTGGGTTGTGGTGGCATGTATGGGTATGTGTGAACACATAGAGGGGAAGAAGGGCAATAAAGAGTGAATAGTGGAGTATGGAAGGGGTGGGGAGTGTGAAGGTAGAGAGGAGCTCATGAGAAATGATGCAGACAGGAGTGTGATTGGACATGCACAGAAATCCTATGCTGAGAGGCTAATTGATATGGGTGGGTACACCATGTAGTTAGGCCTGTACACCACTCTGAGAACTAGCTAATTAACCCACTTTTGCTTCCTCCCTTGGCTCCACAGAAGATATACGATGGGATACCTTTCCCTTAGGCCTAATGCCAGGTCAGACGGAGGACCCAGCAGAGCTTATGCTGGAGAATTATGACACCATGTATCTTTTGGACCAGCCTGTGCTAGAGCAGCGGCTGGAACCCCCAACATGCAAGACTGGGTGAGTGCCACTGGCAGTAGGAATTCTCACCTGCTGAAGGGAGGGACACAAAGTGAGATGGGTGTGGGAGGTAGTTTCCCCCACTCAGGGCCTAAATGAATGATGAATAAGCTCCCGTCCCTGGCTGGACCGTTGCCCAGACTCCCAGTCCTCTCCTTGGGGGCGGGGGGTGGTACTGAGTCAGCCACACCAAGCTGTCTTGGTACCCCTCTCAGATTGCATCCAGTTGGTGTGTGTATGTATGTGTGTGTGTGTGTGTGTGTGTGTGTGTGTGTGTGTGCGCGTGCGCACGCGCGTTTGAGAGAGAGGGAGTATATATGTATGTGTGCACACACATTTTGGGAGGAGAGAGTTTCATAGCTTTCCTTGGATTCTCTAAAGGGTCCACCACTCCCAAAAGGTCAAGAACGGATGCTATAATCCAATTTCCTCATGTTCCTGAGGAGAAAACTGAGGCCCAGAAAGGGGATGGGATTTGTCCAAAGGTGCACAGAGTAATCAGTAGGCCTCCCCACACTGTCCAGGCATCTTGGTAGCAAGGTCTGTTCAGGGTTCCATGCTCTCCTTCGAAACTTGCCTCTGGGTCACAGGCGTGGGAGCCCTTGGGTCATCAGGGAGCCAGGAACGAAGCAGCCCTTTCTGAGGATCTCTGTTGGTAACACAAATGGAGCCCATCCAGAGGGCCTGTACATTCTGGAATGTGGGGCCATTGTGACCAGGAGAATCCTCTGAGGACCGGGAGAGACCTCTTTGGGCCCCTGAAACTGAGAGTCTTCTCCTGTACTGCCTGCCCACTCCCTGGGAAATGAGCCTTGTCTTCCTCTGGATATTCAGGGAGAGGGCTATAGAACCCAGGGTCCACGGCAGCAAGCCAGGCCCAAGGCAGTGCCTTGGACTCTATGTCCTAGGCCAGGGGGCAGCAGTCCTCTTAGAGAAGAGAGGAAGCAGCTGAGAAACCAGATGGTCTGTAGTTGGGAGTTGGGCCCACATGTCTGAGAGACCTCCTCTCCTCTTGAGTAAGGCTGGCTTGATGAGCATCACAGTATCAAGTGTGAGTAGGTGGAGCTGTTAATTCCAAAAGGAAGGGCAGTGGGCCCAGCTCCCACACCTCCCGTAGTAGGGAGGCTTCCTCTGCTGCAGTAGGCATGCCACCCAAGCTCCACCCCTGACTTCACTGTGGCCTGAAGCGAGTCCCTTTTCATCTCTGGGCCTTAGTTCCCCTATCTGTGGAGATGATAGATGATGGGTCGGGATGGGACTAGATTATCTCTTAAGGGTTTTTTCAGCTGCAATAGTGTAACCATGGATCTGCCTGAGGGGAAAGATGATGGCTTTGCTATCAGCTGTCACCCTCATCTACCTGGAAGGACCTTTGTTCTGCAGGAAGCAGGGGAAACAAGAGTGTTCTGAGCAGTGCCAGGGAGAGAAAAGGCAGTCCTCTCCCTAGAGTAACCTTGCAATCCTGGGATGGGATCTGGGCCTAGCCCTGTAGCCCAGTCATGGCCTTGGACCCTTTAACCAGCTGTTGGAGGTGGAAGGGGTCCAGCTCAAGGTACTCTGGGCCCCCAAGATCTAGGGCCTTGGAAAAAGACCTATTAAGGTGGCCACTTTCAGTATCTTCCTGGGGTGGGTTGGTATGGGCCCTCTGTCTTACTTCAACTGTAATAGTTCTGCTTTGCTCTGGTTGATATACTGGGGCTCTGAATAAAGTTTCATTTCAAAAGTTCTACTCCTTCCCTCCATCTCAATTGAGGGGAAGGCAAAACTACATCTGGGGCCATTTGAAATCGTTTTTCAGGTTTGCTACATACTCTTGGAAAATTAGGCAGGGGGGTGGGCCCTTTCCATAGACACACATGCCTCAAGCACCCTTAGCCCTTCTAGAGCCTAAAGCTGTCCCCATGCCTGACTGACCCCTCCCCCCTCTCTCCACAGCACCCTTGGCTTGAGCTGTGGCATGGGCAGTGACAACTGCGGCAACAGTAGCAACGGCAGCAGCAACTTGGAGGGCCTACTCTGGAGCCAGGGCCAGCTGCATGGGCTCAAAAGTGGCCTGCAGCTCTTCTGATACCCATTCTGGTGCAAAGTGTTTATTCAGCCTTGCTGGGGCACCAACCCACTCCCTGCCCCTCTTGTCACTTGCTCCTGACCCTCTTGTCCCTTTGCTCCTCCCCCCTTGCACTTGATGTTCCATGAAACAACCTGAGAGTCCACATCAGCTGTTTCAGCTCAGCTTTCCATCAGAGTGGAATTTTGACTGTTTTGGGTTTTTTAAATTTGGTTTTGAAAAACAATAAACAATAAACAGTTAGTTTTGGTGTTTGTAAGATGAGGGGGTGTGTGCTGGGGCAGACCAGTGTAGTTCTCACTTTATTCTAGGGTGGCCAGAGAAGGTGGGATCATAACAGGACCTTAAGCAGAATCTTGGACCTGTTGCCCCTTGGGCCCACTGCCCCTAGTCATTTTCATTACCAGGCCCCACTCATACTTTCTTCCTGGTTCAAACCATTTTCATTTCTCTCACCTGTAGTATGGGGCCAGCTTATTGGGAAGCATTAGGTGCCAGAAGAGAGGCATTGCTGGCTATAGAACCCAGCCAGCATCAGGTGAATCTGCTCGGAACCTCCCTGACAGTGGGAAGACCCAGGCCTTCCTGATGATACCTAGCAGGCTTCTGGTTCATTTTGTGGCTTATCCTCACTGGGCACTAAACAGCACCTGAAAGCCAAAGAGAACCCATTGTTACTTTACCATTCCTTTGGCCAAGAAAAGAGAGTGGACTTCACTGTGATAGACATTGGAGCCAGATAATATCTTATGGACTGACCCAGAGCTCCTTCTCTGTAGTCATCCAATTCCCTTAGACACTCAAGAGTGCTTACTGTGTTGGCTCTGAGCTGCCAAGAGACAGGGATGAATAAATCATGTTCACACCCCTCAGAGCCCTCTGCCTGTGAGAAAAGACAAACTGCCAATTATAACCTGATGCTCTACTAAGTGCCCTAAGGGACTTCTGGTGTGCCACAAGTTCTTTGTTTCTCTCAGGGTGATATTTTCAGGGTGGAGGTTGAGGTTAAGTCTCGCTATGGTATTATCCATTTTGGGGAGAGTGATAGCTGAGCAAGAGAGTGGGCATCTCTATAGGGCCAACTTGGGCCCAGACAAGGGGAAGCAAGGACAGAACTAGGCAGCATTCCAGACAAGAAGCTGGGCCAATGGGTGACTGAGCTAAGGAATGATGAAAGGAAGGAGAGGATTTAATGCTGTGAAAATGCCAAGGAGGAATTTAGTCAAAATGCTATGGAAGAGCACTATCAAATGTTAACTAGAGGTAGAATCCCTATGATATTCCCAACACCTCTTAAAGGATATCCAGAATATATTTGTGATGTATGTGTATATAATCATTTTTCTACAACTGGCCCACAGATCTAATAAGATTATCAAAGGGTCCATCAGTCCAACAGCCCAACAGAGTTAAGACTTCCTATCTTGTGAATACCCAAGCCTTAGGATTGGGCGGAGCAATCTCTTGCACTGGTTAACACAAAGTCAGTTTCCCTTCAAATCTTCCCACCACTGCCACAATGGCAAATGCTGTCTTTCAGCATCCTCGAATGTCAGAGCTTAAGGAGCTCTCAGAGCATCTAGGCCACATATAGTCAGATTTACAAACGTACTCTGACATAGAGTACATGTGGAGATGGGTGCTGCAGAGTCTTGGTTTCCCTCCAGCACTTCTCTGGAGCAGCCTGGATTTTATATATTATGTATGTATTGGTTTTGCATGTAAGATTTTTTTTTTGCCAAAAATTTGGAAATCATACTAGTCTAACACCTAATTTTATGCATTGAGACACTGGGGCTAACAAAAAGAGGAAGGATTTGTCCAAGAGCACAAAATAAGTTAATAGCATATAGATCCAAGTTTCTTGCAATATCAGCAACTTCTGGGTACTTGTTGGAAATGCAAATTATTGAACCCCACAACTGACCTGAATCAGAAAGGTTAACGGTGGGCAGAAATCTGGTTTAACAATCACCGTGTGATTCTAAGCCATGCTGAAGTTTGAGATGCACTGGAATAGAAAGGAAAAAAGCTGCCTAAAGACCAGGGTTCCAGGGAACTCCACCACTTATGGGAGCAACCTTGGGTAAATTATGCCAGTTTCTTCATTTGTAGGAGGATATTGCCTCACAGGCTTGTTGTAAGGATCAAAAAAAGATGATAGATATGAAAGGGCTTTGATATGAAAGATATAAAATGTGCCATTTTTATGTTTGAGCAGTGTGGATTTATGCCAGGATTAGTAGGCCTTGAACCCAGAACTCAGGTCTGTATAACTTAAGACAAAGTGATTTGCCCTGGCTTTCAAAGACTGACCTAAAGGTTAGAAGCAGACTATATGAACTAATTTCTAGTCTGGGTCCTTGTTTGCTGGAGTCCTGACACTTGGGATTTGTGAAGCCAGATCTCTGGAGAGGGCTGCTTTATTTTTTTATTTTTATTTTTTTTAAATGATAGTTTATTGTCAAATTGGTTTCCGTATAACACCCAGTGCTTCTCCCCACAAGTGCCCCCCACCATGACCATCACCCCCTCCTTCCCCCTCCCCCTTCAGTCCATGGTTCGTTTTCAGTATTCAGGAGTCTCCCATGATCTGTGTCCCTCATTCTCCCCAGCTCTCCTTCCCCCTTTCTCTCTCCATGGTCCCCTGCCAGGTCTCTCCTGTTAGACCTATGAATGCAAACATATGGTATCTATCCTTCTCTGCCTGACTTATTTCGCTTAGCATGACACCCTCGAGGTCCATCCACTTTGCTACAAATGGCCATATTTCATTCTTCCTCATTGCCATATAGTACTCCATTGTATATATATGCACCACATCTTCTTGATCCATTCATCAGTTGATGGACATTTAGGCTCTTTCCATGATTTGGCTATTGTAGAAAGTGCCCCTATGAACATTGGGGTACATGTGCTCCTATGCATCAGCACTTCTGTATCCCCTGGGTAAATCCCTAGCAGGGCTATTGCTGGGTCATAGGGGAGTTCTATCGATAGTGTTTTGAGGAACCTCCACACTGTTTTCCAGAGCGGCTGCACCAGTTTACATTGCCACCAACAGTGTAGGAGGGTGCCCGTCTCTCCACACCCTGGAGAGGGCTGCTTTAGATGGTGGAGTCAGGGGTTGAGGTGAGGGAAGAAAGGGGTAGGGTAGGTTTGGCCAGGAAGAAAGTGCCCTTAGACCTTTTCCTTCTGAGTAGAGATCAGACACAGATTAGAAAAAGGCTTTGGACTGTACACATTTAACTGGGGAACAAGGGAAGGAAATATAGATTATACTGTTATTTGATAACAGTAATTGAGAGTTACCCCTTCTGATAATTTGTCAGTGATGAAGAACATAATTTCTGCTTCTAAGGAACTCCCTTATATGTAGAGGAGCCTGCATGCCAACATAATTATAAAAATGACAAGTGCTAAGATACAGGGATTGTTCAAGATTCCTGCAAGGCCCACTGGATAAACACTAACAACACTTGATTGAGGAGTTGGGGCAGCTTAATAGAGGAGGTGACATTAGCCGTGAGTCTTCAAAGGCACATTAGTCAGAACAGAGTAGAAGTAAGGCAAAAATCTGGAGGGGATGAGAATGAGTATAGCACGTTGAAGCACCAGTGAAGAGTCCAGGATAATTAGAACATGGTGGGTCCTGAGGCCAGAGAAGTAAGCTAGAGAAGAAAATGTTCAAACTACTTGATTTCCCACCTATTACTAGAAAGAGGCATTGGATACTGAATTGTCCTTTCTTGGAATTCTAAAACCACTCCCCAAACACTCAGGATGCCACTGCCCTCTAGAAAGTCTTAATTTTGTTAATGTGTTGTTATCACATTGATGGATTTGCGAATACTGAACCAGCCTTGTAACCCAGGAATAAATCCCACTTGATCATGATGGATAATACTTTTTATATGCTGTTGAATTTGATTTGCTAGTATCTTGTTGAGTATTTTTGCATCTGTATTCGTTAAGGATATTGGCCTGTAGTTCTTTTTTGTTGTTGACTCTGTCTGGTTTGGGAATCAAAGTGATGCTGGTTTCATAGAATGAGTTCGGAAGTTTTCCTTCTATTTCTATTTTTTTGGCATAGCATGAGAAGAATGGGTATTAAGTCTGCTTTAAATGTCTGGTAGAATTCCCCTAGGAAGCCATCTGGCTTGGGGTTCTTATTTGTTGGGAGATTTTTTGATAACTGATTCAAGTCTTTCACTGGTTATGGGTCTGTTCATATTTTTTTTTAATTTTTTAAATGTTTTATTTATTTTGATACAGAGACCAAGCATGAGAGGGGGAGGGGCAGAGAGAGAGAGGGAGACACAGAATCAGAAGCAGGCTCCAGGCTCCGAGCTTATCAGCACAGAGCCCAAATCGGGGCTCGAGCCCACAAACGTGAGGTCATGACCTGAGCTGACTGAGCCACCCAGGTGCCCCAATATTTTCTGTCTCTTCCCATTTGAATATTGGTAGTGCATGTGTGATTGGGAATTTTTCCATTTCTTCTAGATTGTCCAATTTGTTGGCATATAAATTTTCATAGTAATCCCTGATGATTGCTTGTATTTCTGAGGAATTGGTTGTAATACATCCATTTTCATTCTGATTTGGTCTATTTGGGTGTTCTCTCTTTTCTTTCTGAGGAGCCTGGCTAGAGGTTTATCAATTTTGTTTATCTGTTTAGCTGTTTTTTTTCTTATTCTATATTGTTTATTTCTGCCCTGACCTTTATTATTTCTCTTTTTCTGCTGAGTTTCTCATATTCTGCTCATATTCTAGTTCTTTGGGTGCTCTGTTAGATTTTGAATTTGTGCCTACAGAAGGAAAAAAGAACATATGACACTGTTGATAGATGCAGAAAAAACATTTCACAAAATACAGCATCCTTTCTTAATAAAAACCCTGGTAGAAGTCGGGATCAAAGGAATTCCCTTAAATACCATCAAAACCATTTATGAAAAGCCCACAACTAACATTATCCTAAATGGGGAAAACCTGAGAGTTTCCCCCTGAGATCAGGAACATGACAAGGATGTCCACTCTCACCACAGTTGTTTAACATAGTGCTGGAAGTCCTAATAGCAGCAATCAGACAACAAAAAGAAAGAAAAGGCCTTTGAATTGGCAAAGATGAAGTCAGACTTTCACTTTTCACAGACGACATGATACTCTACATGGAAAACCTGACCACCTCCACCAGAAGCCTTCTAGAACTGATCCATGAATTCAGCAAAGTCTCAGGATACCCAATCAATGTACAGAAATCGGTTGCATTTTTATACACCAATAATGAAGCAACAGAAAGAGAAATCAAGAAACTGATCCCATTCACGATTGCCTGAAAAACCATAAAATATATAGGAGTAAACCTAACCAAGAATGTAAAAGACCTATATGATGAATACTATAGAAAACTTATGAAAGAGATTGAAGAAGACACCAAGAAATGGAAAAACATTCCCTGTTCATGGATTGGTAGAATAAACATAGTGAAAATATCATTACTACCCAAAGCAATCTACACATTCAATGCAATCCCCATCAAAATTGCACCAACATTCTTCTCAAAGCTAGAACAAACTATCCTCAACGTCATATGGAACCACAAAAGACCCTGAATAGCCAAAGTAATATTGAAGAAGAAAACCAAAACGGGAGGTATCACAATCCCAGACTTTAGCCTCTACTACAACTCTGTTATTATCAATGCAGTATGGTATTGGCACACAAATAGACAAATAGACCAATGGAATAGAATAGAGAACCCAGAACTGGACCCACAAATGTAGGGCCAATTAATCTTTGACTAACAAATAAAGAGTAGCCAATTGGGGGGAAAAACAGCCTCCTTAACAGGGGGTGCTGGGAGAACTCAACAGCAACATGCAGAAGAATGAAGCTAGACCACTTACTTACAACATACACAAAAATAAACTCAAAATGAATGAAGGACCTGAATGTGAGACAGGAAACCATGAAAACCCTAGGGGAGAAAGCAGGAAACAGCCTCCATGACCTCAACTGTAGCAATTTCCTACTCAACACATTCCCAAAGGCAAGGGAAATGAAAGCAAGAATGAACTATTGGGACCTCCTCAAGATGAAAGGCTTTTGCCCTCCAAAGAAAACAATCAAGAAAAGTAAAAGGCAACTCAACTGACAGAATGGGTAAAGATAGTTGCAAATGGCATATCAGATAAAGGGCTAGTATCCAAAATATACAAGGAACTCGCCAAACTCCACACCCCAAAAATGAATAATCCAGTGAAGAAATGGGCAGAAGACATGAATAAACACTTCTCCAAAGAGGACATCCAAATGGCCAACAGACACATGAAATGATGCTCAGCATCACTCATCATCAGGGAAATACAAATCAAAACCACACTGAGATACCACCTCACACTGGTCAGAGTGGCTAAAATGAACAAAGCAAGAGACTATAGACGCTGGCAAGGATGTGGAGAAATGGGCACCCTCCTACACTGTTGTTGGGAATGTAAAATGGTGCAGCCCCTCTGGGAAACACTGTGGAGGTTCTTCTAAAAATTAATAATAGAACTCCCCTATGACCCAACAATAGCACTTCCGGGGCTTTACCCAAGAGATACAGATGTGCTGATTCATAGGGGCACATGTACTCCAATGATCATAGCAGCAGTTTAACAATAGCCAAATCATGGCAAGAGCCTAAATGTCCATCACCTGATGAGTGGATCAAGAAGATGTGGTTTATCTCTAAAATGGAATACTACATGGCAATGAGAAAGAATGAAATATGGCCATTTTTAGCAAATTGGATGGACCTCAAGGGTGTCATGGTAAGCAAAATAAGTCAGGTAGAGAAGGACAGATACCACATGTTTTCACTCATAGGTCTAAGAGGAGAAACTTAACAGAGGACCATGGGAGGGGAAAAGAGTTAGGGAGAGGGAGGGAGGCAAACCATGAGAGATCTTGAATACTGAAAACAAACTGAGGGCTGAAGGAGGAGGGGAGAAAGGGGAAGGAGGGTGCTGGTTATGGAGGAGGGCACTTGTTGGGAAGAGCACTGGGTGTTATATGGAAACCAAGTTGACAATAAACTAAAATAAAAAGAATAATAAAAAAGAAAAATGAAAAAAATCTTAATTTATTAATGTATTCTATAAGTGTGCCTCATTTCCTCACAAGAGTGCAAGTTCTAGAAGACATGAACTGTTACTCCTTTTCAGTCCTTCCCTAGCCCAGTATAGGCCCTGTCCCTATTTGGTTTTAAGAACTTAATACATGCATGCCTGAGAAATGTGAAAGGAGGCAGGAAAAAGATAAGGAGAGATAAGCACCCATAGTCCAAAAAGATGATAAAAGAAATTTTCCCAGATTTATGAATAGCCCTTTCCAAAGGCTTAGGCTGGGCTCTCCTGCCGTAACTGTAGTCATCTCTGCCTTTAGAATGAGACTGTCCTGGATTGTGTATCGAGTAGGGAGGTTTTCCTACTCCCAAAAACCCTGAGGGAAGAGCATGCACCACTGTAATAAAGGGCTCATTGACCTGGGAGCAATGAAGCCTGGGGTTTCAGTAGTGGCTTTGCCATTAATTCCCAGTTCAGTCTTAGTCAAATCTCTTTAGTTCTTGGAACCTCAGGTCCCACACCTGTAACTTGATGGATTTGATGCAGCTGAGCATTCCACCTGTGACTTCTCTGTAACATATAGGGTGCCATACTGTTTCTAGCTCTGATATTGTAGCTAATGTCCAACAGATAGTATTCCTGGAGCCCTGAGAGTATTCAGAGGAGAAACTAAGCCTGGGTCCTGAGCCCTTATTTAGTTCTGACCCATGAGTGGAGGCCTGGCCCAGTCCAGCCCTGTGCAAAACACGAGATGATTAGCATCTGGAGCTGTGTTAGTATAAAAAGATAGAAGATGGCATATGCTTATTGTGATAAAATTCAGATGAACTCATTCAGAGAGATCCATCTCCTTATAGCTTATCTTAAGATGCAAGTTCCTAGGAAAGAATTTCTTTTTGTAGTTTCAAGTTTTTATTTAAATTCCCTAAGGATAGAAATTTAAGTTTTTAAGAGTGAACTAGAGTGTGTATAGGTAAGTGTGATATGGCTTTTGTTGTGGATGTTCTTAAAGAAACACAGGCAGTAGTAGTAGACAAATGGTTTATGCAGAAAATAAGTGTGGTTACAGTTCATTGTTGTCAATGACACAGCATTTTCAATCATGATTATAGGTAAAACCAATTAAAACCTTGTTAAGGAGCCAGAGCACATTCATGCTAATGAGAACATTGCAAAGCATTGCACCTGCATTATAGGAAGAGACAAAATGGGACAAGATATATTTTCACTCAACTCTGGTTGGCTTTGTGTATTTTGTCACTGAGACTTACATTATGTTTGGGTCAAACAAAAAACCCAAAGAGGTTTTATAAAAGTTTACAACCATTAAACAATACTGTTTAATCACAAATGGATAAAGCAAACTACTATAGCTCAGTGATATACAAACCAGGACTAGAAGTAGTCAATCTGCCTTTGCATATAGCTAGCTACAATATGATAGACATTGAATATGTTAAGTCTTTTCAAAGGCATTGACTACTTTAGGCAAGCAGTTTCCCAAAATGTACCGGTTTGGTTTCCAATGAGAACTAACTATAGTGCCACTTCAGTTTAAGACTATGCCCTCCTCCATGTCAGACCTGAGGAGAAGAAAACTAGGGGAAGGAAGGCAGAGAAGGGTTAGGAGGAGACCTGAGCAGGGCTCTTTGGATAGCTTAACATTATTTTCCCTGTGCAGTTTCAGACCAGGTTCACAGAGTAAAAGTGTATTGAAATTGTTGGCCCTCAGAAAGGGCATTTGTACAAAGTCCCATACTTATAGACAGAATAGTAACTAAGTGCCTCTCAAATTGAATTCTTCTGTGTTAGAAGAAAGCTCAGTGCCAAAGGTTAATGGATATAAATGTTTGAATTACTGTATAATTTATTCTAAAATATAAAAAAATGAGTTTTTCAAGTGTTCTGGAAGCTAGCAGTGTGTGTGTGTGTGTGTGTGTGTGTGTGTGTGTGTGTGTGTGTGTACACTTTATATTATTACTTAGAGGAAAAGTTTTATAGACCCTTTCCATAAGGTACCTGTCATTCTCCCTTCCATACCTTGTACTTTAAGAGAGTGCAATGGCTCTATGTTACCTTTGAAAAGGCTCTGGTGTCTGGATTGACCATGCCACTCCAGAATCATACTTCTTCGGATTGAAATAAAAATAACAAAATTTTTAAAAATAACAAAATTTACAAAATCTAAGCCTGAACAGGCACCAACTTGCTAAGAGTTTAGAAACTCAGTGAAAAAAACTAAAAGTATAAAGCACCTCTTGCAAAATACACTGTTCCTTGAAAACCACCAAAACAGTGTGTAGTAACCCCTGATGAGTGTTTGGAGGTAAATGTTCTGAAGGACACATGCTTAACCCTAGGAAGGAAGCCTGATTGTATTATCAAGAGACCTGAGGAGGGGTCTCAGTGCTTCTTTCTATTTGTTGTTTTATAATTAAAGACAAAATGGAAAAGTCAAGAAGAGTACAGACCTCAGTATAAACAAAATGTTTCTCTAATAACTTCACTAAAAACCACACTGGATTTATGCATTCAGAATTGTACAGCCCCATTTATAGATTCTTGCAGATTATTCACTAACCACTTTTTACACACCATATTAAATTTAATAGGCTAAAGAAAACTTATGCAATATAATGTTTGAAACTGCACACATAATAGCTGTATGCATAATAATAAAGAAGACTTGAAAGATTGTCTTTGTCTATAAACTACTACTGCCCTTTGGAAATAGCTCCCTCATGACTAAGCTGCTTTCCTGTGATACGCAGTGCCACAAACATGATGAAAAGTCAGTATCAAACTTAGTTTAATATGAGTTTTATACATTTGTTTTTATACAATCAGGAAAAAAAGATACAATTTGTATCGACAAAAGGTCATTTCTGGTTATTTGAGGCATTGCTTTTAGCCACTTTGGTTCATACACATTTTATGAGAAGAATGACAATTGCTTTTAGAAAATAAAAAATACATACACTGCCTTAAAAACGTATTCCCTGTGTTGAGAGGAGCTTATAATTTTTTGAGTACTAAACATAAACGTGTTTAAGATAAATTGCAGCTGACAAGATTAATCTTGTGCTTCCCTGTAAATTGTGCAGCTAGTGGATACTGTGATCCTATTGATGATTTTGGTAGGAAGACGAACTAACTGGCACAAAGGCAGTAGAGTCATCTAAGAACATCAAATACCCTGATTTAGACATGGGGCAGATTTAGAAGGTCCAAGAAGTTGAAGGAATGAAATGGTGTTTGTGTGAAATAGCAAGCACTTCAGTGGCATCTGTCACTATTTTCTACGTTACAGAAAATACTTTTACCCCTCAAAATACTGGGGGATGGAAAGATCAGAGGATAGGAGATGAATATGAAGTTGTGGTTAACTGAAGGGAAATACTGGTTGAGGTGCAGTTTTGATCAACTAGGACAGAGACAGAAGACCAAAAAGCAGCAGGCAAGCCATTAACAAACCACCAGAAACAACCCTGACTATAACCTCACATGCGGAGCGCTATATGGTAAGAAACATTTGTAGGCAGTGTTACACCTTCTCATGAAGAAACAAAAGGCTAAAACCAGGCCTTCTCAACTTTCATGAAACAACAACAACAACAACAGCAACAACAACACTTAGAAATTAGCAAGTTCCAGCTCAAGAAATAGTGAGCAGGTCATGGTTCAAAATGTTGAAATATACAATGGACTTAAAAAGGGGTTCAATTAGTACAGCTTCAAAAAATCCGAAAACAATAAACACCTCTCCTAGAGGCATTTAGCTACAAAGGTTTCCACCCTGAGCAAGATACTAGTTGCGCAAATAGTGCTGTTCAATCCAAAGTCCTCCTGTCTTTAGTAATGCATCTAAGAATTTTTAAGGAAAAGTGCATCCTTTTTGCATGTATTTGAAGTGCATAACTGAGTCAGCTATTAGCAAAGATGTAGCATCCCCTTTTCTAAGCTGCCTTTTTCCATTTAAAAAATCCCCTGGTTTTGTTTCCTAAAGAAATTCTGTTCCTCTAATGATCCACCTTATTGCCCAAAGGTGGACAGCAGGAAAAAGTGGATTACATGGCTGTGCACTGTCCTCCATTATATTTTATCCTGTGATGTTGAATACTGCATAGGTCATAAGTCAAAGGGTATCCATTAGACCCTCCTTGAGTGCGGCTTTTCCATTCATCATTTAATGCTGCATGAGTTTGGCCATCTCTCCTGGGAAAAAGGAAATGGACTCTGGTAGTAAATCCCTTGGTCCTGGACAAACTTCTGTGCTTGTCTAGCACACACCTGCTATGCTTGTCCATCAGCTCATCTGAAGAAGAAAGCTGTAATCTGATCCTTAATTTGCTAAAGTGAAGAGACTTAAAAGCTAAGAACTGTCAATTAATGTTGACAAGTAAAAAGGGCAAAGGAAATACAGTTAGTCTTCTCTGGTGCCTAAGAAAACAATTCAAATATTGGCATGTAGTTTCACTTTCAAAACTAGTTGAAACTATGAAATGTGACATAAAATCAAGTTAGATTCATGATCTATACAGCTGTAGACTATGGACTGTGCAGGCTTTTCTTCTCATTATCACTATCAAAAAGGTTATATGGAGATAGATAAACATCTCAAACTAAATACATACAGTTATACATGCAATATAATTGCTAACAATAGGTTTGAAATATAGCTCTAGAAGCTTTGATGTGACCCTAAAGCTTGGCTAATAAAGATACTGAATGGTCACATATTCATGCAGTAAATTATGTATTTACTTTTTAACAGCTTTAAATATCCTATTAAAAATCCCCAAAGATTAATTCAACATATGTTTTGGTCCTGATGCTCTTGCTCTCTAAATTAGATATGTTATCAATACTTTGTAATATAGAATGTGACTAAGAAAACATTGGTAATGGAATCCTTTGGGAGTTTCTTGAATCTAGACCTCTCCCCCTGAGTTTAGTCCTCCATTATCTGCACGGTGCCGGCCAAAAAAGCATGGGACTTGGAGTCAGAGGACTTGAGCGTGAGTCCTGATTTTGTCATTTACTAGCAGTGTGACCTTGGCAAGTAACGTAATCTCAATGAGATTCAGTTTCCTTTTATAGAAAATAAGATTAGTAAAATTTACCTTACAGAGTTGTTTTGCGCTTCAAATGACATAAACACTATAACTTGTAAAGCGCAACACAAAATTATTAGTTACTATTATCATAGCATTGATGCATTATTAGTATGAATATTTATATATGTATAAAGGAATAAGTCCTGTGTCGTGTCAACGTGCAGCCCTAAGCTTAGAAACAATCAAGGCTGCCAGTTGCTGGGCATCTGCTGTGTGGGGATTCTTTTCCATCACCGCAAGGACGATGTTTGAAGGGAAAATATTGCAGAGGTTCTTATAAGTCTGATATTGGTGCTCTGGGATCATATGCTCCCTGGTATCATTACACATTCCAACCCAAGGATTCCTCCAAAGCTGTTCCATCTTTTCAGGCATGCTCCGTACCATGACTGGCTCATAGCATGGTTGCGTGAGGCTGTTATTCAAGGGATAGGAGTGGTAGCCATAGGAGTCCGTTGTACAGGGCAATGGGTCCCAGCTGGCATGTTGTTCCCGGCACAGGGGAGGTCGTCTTTGTCTCATTGGGTTGCTTTCATAGAGGCGGGAGTCAGAAATGCTATCCATTCGAGTCATTACCAGGGCACGTCCTGGCTGGGGGGTTGCCCCAGGGTGGAGATTGGGAGGCATGGGGTAGTCTCCAGGACAGCTTGAACATGCTCCAGTTGCTGGGTGCTGGGCTTGTAGAACTAACTGGGGAACTGACTGCTTGTGGGGGACGTGCTTAGAATCCTCTGGGCCATAGCTCTGTACTCGCGTTAAGGCATCATGGTAACCATGAGGAAAAGGCTGAAGACGGTTCTGAGATACCGAGCGATGCAGCTTCAAATTGCCTTCAGGATGGCCATCAGATACAGCCAAGTACAAGTTGTTGTAAGAGGAGTAGTTTTCGTTCCTGGTATGGCTCATACGGTTGTCAGGACAGAAGTTGGGACTCCGAGCATACACCCCTCGGTCTATTTCTGCCATGTAGTACTCTCGATTATGCATGTTGTTGATGTTCAGTTTGGAGAAGTCGCCTAACATTGAATAGTAGCTGTGCTCCCCCAGGGACTCAAACTTTGCATATTGGTCAGCATAGCTAATAGGGGTCCCGTGGCTGTTGGTAACCAGGATTGGAGGGTACTGCATGCTAGCCATGTGTTCCAGCGAGGCCTTCTGGTGGGGGAAATGAGAGGATCCTGGCACTGGGCTGCTGGCTGAACGAGTGTTGAGTGCACCCACTGCATGGCTTTTGGGGGGTGGGATTGTGGGGACACTTAGGGAAGTCACAAGGGAGGGGACAGAGCTGGCCTCAGGCTTACGGGCAATGGACAGCCATTCCTCAGGCTCCACAGCCATGGAGCGGATGCTGGGATCCGACTGACGCTTGGGGGCCACACGTTTGACTTCAGAGATTATCTCACCTTTGGCACTCGACAGGCCTGTGCTACACTTGGCCAGGGTGCCTTCACTCACGGTTTTCACTGTGGACAGTTTGGCACTGATGCGGAGCTCATCAGCCACCGAACGCTGTGGTTGATTGGCCCGCTCCGGATGGTAGTATTTGCACTTGTGGCCATAAGTACATTTTTTTCCTGAAAAATAATGTCTTGAGGTAAGACTCTCTCTCATACTGGTGCAAATCTGTCACAAACTGCTGTAACAATCTGTGTACTCAGGTTAGAATTTTACTGTTTGGGCTTAAGGAAGAAAATTAACTGTCCATAAAGATGAGAGGCAGGACAACATCAAGGAGGCATCACACACTGTGGGGGGAGAAGGAAGAAGTGGAAACCTGGAGAGGAAACTGCAGTGTAAGAGCTAAGAACTGAGCAGTTGAACAGCCTTCATTTTCCTGTAATTCACAACTTTGGCTAGGCATAACCTGCCTGCTGAGGCAGTGTAGAGCAGCAGCAGGCAGCATAGTGCAGTGTGAAAAGCACAGGCTTGGAAGCCAGTTAGACTTGAGTTTCAATTTCAGCTATGTCATTTACTAGCCATTGTGACCTTGGTAAATGGCATTACTTTTGAGTCTCATTCTAACTCTTCTGTAAAAAAAAACCAGTCTGAGTTATCCCTATAAGGTCATTGTAAAGATTAACTGAAGCTAATGAACATGAAAATACTTCTAATTAAAATAATTATTACTTGAAAAAAAAAACTCAAGATGTCACATAAAATTGATTATCCAAAAAGAGTGAGCATCCAATGTAGCTTCAGACCAAGCAGCCCATGTTTCATTGTTAGGCTCACAAACTTTGTATCAGAAGAACTTGTGTAAAATAATGAAAACATTCTAGACAATTATATTTTTAAAAACCAAATGAAAATGAAATTTGGAAGCGAACTGGAACCTACAGATCTGAAGAAAAGGGTATTATTAGTTGACAGAGAGTGCAGTCACCTACTTGAGACACATGTCCTTTTTGGGACTAAATCCAATTTGGCAATACCTATTCTGCTTCCGTAGGTCATGTGGGTTTCTGCATTTCCCTGCTTCCAGCAACACTGCTGAGGATGGAGGCAGATAGAATACATGTATCATTTAAGCAAGTGGCAACTCATTTTCCCTTTAATTCTAGTTATGTGTTTCTCATGCAGCTTTTATGGTTTTTTTTAAATGCCTGAGAATACTTAGGCATAGACTCACAGAACATATACTAAGTTGTGATTTTCCATTTGAAAGGGAAATCTTTGAGATGTAAGTATTCACATAGTCCTTATATTTCTTTTAGTATAGAACTCAGTTCTGCACATAGGTACTCACCATAAGGGCATGGTTGTTTCTTGTACTCTGGAATAACAGGTCTCTTTCTCAAGAAATTTTCAAGATTTGGGCCATGGCGTCCTAAAGGATCATCTGGAGGCATAAATCTGAAAGCAAACAAGCAAAAGATAAATGTCTTCCTTTCTATTCCCACTACCATTTTTTAAGAGTTCAGACCTTCAATACTCCTTGCCTATACTATTGTCACACCTTCTAATTGCACTTTCTGCCTCAGGTCTATGTTCTGCTAAGCCAGCAGTTCTTCCCTTCATTCACACTTGACTACACACACACACACACACACACACACACACACACACACACCAAAAAGATGATTTTTCCAGTGTATCATTCCTCTGTGGATTATATGTTTTAACCATACTGGCATGGCTGCTGGTTCCCCCAACATGCAACCCACTTTCATATCTTTATAGCTTTATTCATGAAATTACCTTTACCTGTAATGCCCAGCAGTCCCCTTTATTCTGTATATAAACTTCATCTCAAACATTATCTCCTGTTTGAGGCTTTTTCCTATTTTTTCATGTAGACAAAGCAATTTTTAAAACTCTAACCATACTACTTATCACAACACATGTAGTTCTCTTCCTCTTCTCTGCTACACTTTGAGCCTCTTAAGAGGGAGTTCTGTTACCCATTCGACCATAATCTTATCCCCATGGTAATCAGCATAATTCACAGAACACAGTAAGTGTTCAGTAAATGTTTATTGAAATTAAATAAAATCTATTCCTAATGGAAACTTGGATTTAGGCACTCAGAGCCTACTAAAAGAAACATACTTGTCATTCACAAAAGAATACATCAGCAACCGCTCCTCTATAAACTTCTTCCATTCTGGCTTTTCAACTTGAAGGTCTCGGTAGTTATCATTAGATACAATGATGCCGTCGGAATCAAAAGCCAATTTGACTATGAACCGGTCATCATAACAGACAACTCTCCTGCCCTGGACCCTTCGGGATGGTGTGAAGACAAGAATCTTTTCTTTCTCCAGTTTACGTAGAATATCTTGATCTGTTAAAATATAGATTATATGCCAGAGAGTAGAAACCATCTTTGGAAACTAACAGCATTATCCTCATATTACAAATTCAAAAGTTGGTACTAGATAATGAATGTTACTTGCTCTTAGAGAAAAAGTGGCCTTTATTCCTGGATATGGCAGTTTTTTATAAAGTGAAGGAACTGAACTCAATGACATCTAAGTTTTAAAAACAACCATGAAGAGTGAGAAATAACACTGATATCCTAGCATTCCTGATGCGTGTTTTGCCTTTTGGCTGAAGTACCAGCTTTTGGCTGCTGAAGTAAACAGAGCAGTATACTGAGGATGTGTCTGCCAAGAGGAGCGTAAAACATCACTCCTTGGGACTTACTTTTTTGCCTTCTTCCTAGAGGAAAGTCACAACTAAGTGGAAACAAAGTTGTAGAACGTTGAGCAATGACCCCCCCTTTCTTTTTGGACTCTTGATTGCTGAGGAAATATTAAAAATTACACTTTACAACTGCTTTGGTATAAGAACAAATAATCTAGTTAGACACATTACTATAAACTAATTATTATAGTAAATATTTCCTTCAATATTAAAAGAAAGTAAAGCATCTTTTTATTAAATGTTAATTCCAGTGTAGTTGGCACACAATATTATATTAGTTTCAGGTGTACAATATAGTGATACAATAATTCCATGCATCACCCAATGCTCATCATGACAAGTGCGCCCCTTAATCCTCATAACTTATTCATCCATCGACACCACACAATCCCTCTCTGGTAACCATCAGAGTGTTCTCTATAGATAGGAGATATTTTGTGTTTGTCTCTCTAATTTTTGTTAACTTTGCTCACTTGTTTGGTTTCTTAAATTCCATATATGAGTGAGATCATATGGTATTTGTCTTTTTCTGATTCACTTACATCACTTAGCATAATACTGTCTAGCTCCATCCATGTCATTACAAATGGCAAGATTTTATTAAAAAATATATAGTTTATTTATTTATTTTGAAAGAGAGACCACACAGACAGAGGAGGGGGAGAAAGGGGGAGAGAGAAAATGCCAAGCAGGCTCTGCTCAAGGAGCACAGAGTCGAACTCAGGGCTCAATCCCAGGAACCATGAGACCATGACCTGAGCTGAAATCAAGAATCAGAATCTTAACCAACTGAGCCTCCCAGGTGCCCCTATATTTAACTTTTTATTTCAATTCCAGTTAGTATTCATATAGTGTTATGTTACTTTCAGGTGTACTAGATTTCATTCTTATGGCTGAATAATATTCCATTGTGTGTGTGTGTTTATATACATATATGTGTGTATATATATATATATATATATATATATACACACACCACATTTTTTTTGTCGATTCATCAATCTATAGACACTAAGGCTGCTTCCATATCTTTGCTACCATAAATAATAATAATGCTGCTACAAGCAAAGGAGTGCATGTGTCCCTTTGCATTAATGTTTTGGTATATTTTGGATAAATACCCAGTAGCACAGTTATTGATCATAGTATAGTTCCATCGTTCACTATTTGAGGAACTTCCATACTGTTTTCCACAGTGACTGCATGAGTTTGTATTTCCACCAACAGCAAGTGCAAGAGGGTTCCTTTTTCCCCACACCTTGCCAATACTTGTTTCTTGTGTTGTTGATGTTAACCATTCTGATAGGTGTGAGGTGATATTTCATTTCAGTTTTGATTTGCATTTCCCTGATCAGTGATATTGAGCATCTTTCATGTGTCTGTTGGTCAGCTGTATGTCTTCTTCAGAGAAATTTCTGTTCCTTACTTATGTCCAATTTTAATTGGATTCTTTAGGGTTGGGTGTTGGTTTGTGTAAGTTCTTAATATATTTTGGATACTAGCCCTTTCTCAGATATGTCATTTGCAAATACCATCTTCCATTTCTTAGGTTGCCTTTTAGTTTTGTTTATTGTTTCCTTTTCTGTGCAGAAGCTTATTATCTTAATGAAGTGCTAATAGTTTATTTTCACTTTTATTTCCCTTTCTTCAGGAAACATAACTAGAAAAATGTTGTTACTGTTGACGTCAAAGATCTTACTGTCTTGTGTTCTCTACCAGAATTCTTATGGTGTCATGTCTTTCATTTATGTTTTTAATCCATTTTGAGTTTGGGATAAGAAAGTGATCCAGTTCCATTCTTTTGCAGCTTTCTGTGCAGTATTCCCAACACCATTTGTTGAAGAGACTATCTTTTTCCCATTGAATATTCTTTGGTGCTTTGCTAAAGAGTAATTTGCCACATAATTGTGGGGTTATTTCTGGGCTTTCTTTTCTGTTCCATTGATCTATGTGTCTATTTGTGTCAGTACCATATTGTTTTGTATACTACAGCTTTGTAATTTAACTTGAAGTCCAGAATAGTGATGCATATAACTTCTCTTTTATTTTTCAAGCCTAACATGGGGGTTTGAACTCACAACCTTGAGATCAAGACCTGAGCTGAGATCAAGAGTCTGACACTTAACTGACTGAGACACCCATGAGCCCTATACCACTTTTTTATCCATTCATCAGACAATAGATATTTAGGCTCTTTACATAATTTGGCTATTCTAGGTAATGTTACTATAAACATCAGAGTGCATGTATCCCTTTAAATTAGTATTTTTGCATTCTTCTGGTAAAGTCCTAGTAGTACAATTGCTGAATAGTATAGTAGTTCTATTTTTTAACTTTTTGAGAAACTTCCATACTGTTTTCCAGAGTTGTTGCACCAGTTTTCATTTCTGCCAACAGTGCAAGAGAGTTCTGCTTTCTAAACATCCTCACCAACATGTGTTGCGTTTTGTGTTGTTAATTTTAGCCATTCTGACAGGTGTGAAGTGATATCTCACTGTAGTTTTGATTTGTATTTCCCTCATGATGAGTGATGTTGAGCATCTTCTCATGTGTTTGTTACAGCTGTATGTCTCCTTTGGAAAAAAGTGTCTATTCATATCTTCTATCCATTTGTTAGCTGGATTATTCATTTTTTGGTGTTGAGTTTTATAAGTTCTTTATATATTTTGGATAGTAACCCATTATCAGATATGTCATTTACAAATATCTTCTCCCATTCAATTCTTTTAGTTTGGCTGAATGTTTCTTTTGCTGTACACAAGCTTTATATTTGATGAATCCCAATGGTTTATTTTGGCTTATGTTTCCCTTGCTTCAGGAAACATATTTAGTAAGAAGTTGCTATGGTTATCTCAGAGAGATTACTGCTTGTGTTCTCCTCTAGGATTTTGATGGTTTCCTGTCTCATATTTAGGTCTTTCATCCATCTGCAATTTATTTTTATGTATGGTGTAAGAACGTGGTCCAGTTTCATTCTTGTGCATGTTGCTTTCCAGTTTTCCCAACACCATTCGTTGAAGAGACTGTGTCTTTCCTTTGGATATTTATTCATGCTTTGTTGAAGATTACTTGGCCATATAGTTGTGTGTTCATTTCTGGGTTTTCTACTCTGTTCTATTGATCTATGTGTCTATTTCTGTGCCAGAGCCATACTATTTTGATTACGACGGCTTTGTAATAAAACTTTAAGTCTTGAATTGTGATGCCTCTAGCTTCGCTTTATTATTTTTGAGCCCGCTTGGCTATTTAGGATTGTTTTATGGTTTCATACAAGTTTTATGATTGTTTCTTGTAGCTTTATGAAAAATGTTGGCGGTATTTTGATAGGGATTACATTAAATATGTAGGTTGCTTTGAGTAATATAGGCATTTTAACACTATTTATTCCTCCAATCCATGTGCATGGAATATATTTCCATTTCTTTGTGTTATCTTCAATTTCTTTCATCATCAATGTTTTATAGTTTTCAGAGGTTTTGGTGAAATTGTATATGGGGTTGATTCCTTAATTTTTGTTTGTGCTGCTTCATTATTATTGTATAGAAACGCAACATATTGCTATGCATTGATTTTCTAACCCGCGACTTTACTTAATTTTTTTTGTCAGATCTACACTTTTTTTAGTGTAGTCTTTTGGGTTTTCTATATAGGCTATCCTGTCTTCTGCAAATAGTTTAAGTTTTGCTACTTTCTTGACAATTTGGATGCCTTTCATATGTTTTTGTTGTCTTATTAGTGAAGCTAGAAGAGCCAATATTATGTTGAATAAAATCAATGAGAGTGGACATCCATGTCTTGTTCTTGACCACCCATCTCCATGAAGGAAGATACTAGTGTGGGTTTCTTATAGATGATCTTTATTATGTTGAGGTATGTTTCCTCTAAACATGCTTTATTGAGGGTATATATATTTTTTTTTTATCATGAATGGGTGTTGCATGTTCTCCACTGTTTTTTCTTTGTCTATGTATCTTCTGTGTCATATTGTTCTTATCCTTTCTCTTATTGATTGATTCATTACATTTATTGATATGTAAATAATGTACAATGCTTGAATCCAGGAATAAATCCCATTTGATCATGGTGAATGATTATTTTAATATTGTTGGATTGGGTTTACTAGCATTTTGTTGATGATTTTTGCATCTATGTTCATCAAATATATTGATCTGTAGTTATATTTTTAGCAGTTTCTTTTTCTGGATTTGATATTAGGGTACTGCTGCTCTCATAGAATGAATTTGGACCTTTTAGTTACTCTTTTATATTTTGGAATGGTTTGAGAAGAATAGGTTTTAAGTCTTAAAATGCTGGGAAGAATTCACCACTGAAGCCACTCATCTTGGACTTTTGTTTGTTGGGAGTTTTGTGATTACAGATTCAATTTTTTGGTTGGTTATCAGTCTGTTCAAGTTTTCTATGTCTTTCTGTTTCAGCTTTGGAAGTTTATATGCTTTTAGGAATTTATCTACTTTTTCTAGATAGTATAGTTTGTTGGCATATAGTTTTTTGTAATCTTTTATACTTATTTGTATTTCTGTTGTGTTGGTAGTTATTTCTCCTCTCCAATTTGTGATTGTATTTATATGAGTCATTTCTCTTTTTTAATGAGCCTGGGTAGAGGTTTATCTATTTAATTGATCTTTTTCAAAAATACAGCTTTTGGTTTCATTGATATATTTTCTTAGTTTATATATTATTTATTTCTGCTCTAGTCAGAGATTTAATTCCCTCTTTCTTCTGGCTTCAGGCTTTGTTCTTTTTATGGCCTCTTTAGGTGCAGGGTTAGGTTGAGATTATTCTTGCATCTTGAGGTAGGCCTATATTGCTATGAACTTGCCTCTTGGAACTGCTTTTGCTGCATCCCACTGGTTTTTAGCAGGTATAATTTTCTTTTCTTTTCTTTTTTTTAGTTATATCCATTTATATTTTATTTTATTTTTAGGCTTTTTAAATTCCAGTTAGTTTACAAACAGTGTAATATTCGTTTCAGATGTACAATTTAGTGATTAAGCACTTGCATACAACAACTGGTGCTCATCACAAGTGCATTCCTTAATCCCAAGCAACTATTTAACACATCTTCCCACCCACTTCCACTCTGGTAGTCATAAATCTGTTCTCTATAGTTAAGAGTCTGTGTCTTCGTTTGCCTCTCTCTTTTTTTTCCTATGATCATGTGTTTTGTTTCTTAAACATTAGATATGAGTGAAATCATATGGCATTTGTCTTATTCTGAGAGACTTATTTCACTTGGCATAGTGCTCTCTAGTTCCATCCATGTCGGTGCAAATGGCAAGATATCATGGTTTTTTATGTCTGAGTAATATTCCATAGTATGTATATATATGTGTGGGTGTGAATATATATATATATATATCTTCTTTATCCATTCATCTGTTGATGGACATTTGGACTGTTGGACTGTTTTTCATAATTTGGCTATTTTAGTTAATGCTGCTATAAACATCAAGATACATGTATCCTTTCAAATTAATATATTTGTATTCTTTGGGTAACTAGTAGTGGAATGTGTAGGATGGTTCTTTTTTTTAACTTTTTGAAAAAACTTCATTCAGTTTTCCAGAGTAGCTGCACCAGTTTGAATTCCCACCAACAGTGTAAGAAGATTTCTCCACATCCTTGTTAACACCTGTTGTTTCTTCTGTTATTGATTTTAGCCATTCTGACATGTGTGAGGTGATATCCCATTGTAGTTTTGATTTGAATTTCCCTGATGATAAGTGATATTGAGCATCTTTTTCTGTGTCTTTTGTTCCATATTTTTTTATTTCTTCTTTTAATTCCAGGTTTACTAATCTATTATTTAGTAGCATGTTATTTAACCTCTACGTATTTGTACGCTTTTCAGAATTTTTTGTGTGATGGATTTCTAGTTTCTTAGTTTTGTGATCAGAAAAGATGCATGGTATTACTTTGCTCTTCTTGAACTTGTGGAGACTTTTTGTGGGTGACAATGTGATCTATTCTGGAGAACGTTCTGTGTGCACTTGAAAAGAATGTGTATTCTGCTGCTTTAGGATGGAATGTTATAAATGTATCTGTAAATTCAGTTACCAGTGTGTCATTCAAAACCATTGTTTCCTTTGTCTATTTTCCATTTACATATTTATCCATTGATAAAAATGGGGTGTTAAAGTCTCCTATTATTTTTGTATTATTGTTGATTAATTTATTTATGTTTATTATTAACTGTTTTATGTATTTGGGCACTCCTATGTTGAGTGTGTGTGTGTGTGTATGTGTGTTGTTCATTTATATATCTTCTTAGTGTGGGTGTGTGTATATATACAGTTTTCAATTATATATCTTCTTGTTGGATTGTCTATTTATTTATATACTGTGCTTCTTTGTCTCACATTATAGGTTTTAATTTAAAGCCTGTGTTAACTTATATGAGTCTTGCTACCCTGGACTTTTTTTTTTACATCTGGTTGCATGATACATGTTTCTCCATCACCTCATTTTCAATCTGCAGGTGCTTTTAGGCCTAAGATGAATCTCTTGTAGACAGTGTATAGATGGGTCTTGTTTTCTTTATCCATTCTGTCACCCTATTTTTTTTATTGGAGCATTTAATCCACTTACACTTAAAGTAATTATTGATAGATATGTATTTATTGCCATTTTGTTACTTATTTTGTGTTTTTTTTTCTGTGATCTTTTCTTGTCTTTCATGTTTTGCTGGTGTTCTTTAGTACTATGTTTGGATTCTTTCTCTTAATTCTTTGCCTATTCATTAGTAGTTTTTGATATATGGTTACCATTAGGTTTGTTTATATCCTCTTTTTCATAAAGCTGTCTATATTAAGTTGATGGTCATTTATGTTTGAATTCATTCTTTCTTCCTTCCTCCCCATCTTTCAGGCATATATCCTTATATTTTATATCTTTTTATATCATTTTATTTTGTGAGTTCCTAGACTGATATTTTACAGAAATGTTTATTTTTATTGCTTCTGCATTTTTTATCTTTATACTGTCATTTTTGGTGTCTGTCTTCCATTCAAAATTCCCTTTAATATTTACTGCAGGTCTGGTGTGATGGTCACAAACTCCTTAGTTTTGGTTTATCTAGGAAACTCTTGATCTCTCCTTCCATTTTGGATGATTGCATTGCTGGATAGAGCATTTCTGGATGCAGATTTCCCCCCCTCATCAGCACTTTGAATATATCATGCTACCCCCCTTCTGGCTTGTCAAGTTTTTGTTGAAAAATCTCCCACTGGCCTATGGCTTTTTCCTTGTAATTTACTGACTTCATTTGTCTTGACATTTTTTAGGATATTTTTCTTTATCATTATATTTTGCAAACAATATGTCTTGTGTGTGTCTGCTTTTGTTGATTTTGATGGAAGTTCTCTGTGCATCCTGGATCTGGATATCTGTTTCCTTCCCCAACTTAGGCAAGTTTTCAGTTATTCTTTCTTGAAATAAAGTTTCTGCACCCCTTTTTCTCTTCTTCTTCTGGGACTCCTATAATATAAATGGTATTACATCTGATGGAATCACTGAGTTCCCTAAGTCTATTCTCATTTCATCTAATAGTTTTTCTCTTTTGTCCAACTTAGTTATTTTCCATTAGTGTCTCATAAGTCACTAATTTGTTCTTCTGCTTCTTTCATCTTGCCATTTTTTCCATCAAACTTGTTTCTCATTCTGTTTATTGAACTTTATCTCTGCTATGTCATTCCTTATCTCTGTGTTAAGGATATCACTCCTGTTTTCTACTCTTTTCTCAAATCCAGTGAGTATCCTTATGAGTATTGTTTTAAATTCTCTATCAGGCATGTTACTTATATTTGTTCCTCTTAGATCACTGGCCATCACCTTGTCCTGCTCTTTCATTTGGGATAAATTTCTCTGTCTCTTCATTTTGCCTGTCTCTCTGTGTCTTTTTTGTGTGTGATAAGAAAGTCACCCATGTCTTGTGCTCTTGAAAGTAGTGACTTTTTGAAGAGGAAGTCCCGGAGTGCCCTGCAGTGCAGTGTCCCCTGTTCATCAGAACTTGGACTTTAGGAGAGTAACCTGTGTGTGTTGTGTAAGCCCTGCTTTTGTGCCTGAGTCATTTTCTTTTCAGTTCAGCTGTCTGCACTGACTCTCTCTCTTGTGGGCTGTGTTTCTTCTCTGTAGTATTAGTGGGACTCAGGCAGGCCATTTCTGAGGGTCCTTCCTACTGGGAAAACTGAGTGTTGAGCAGTGTTATGAAATTTTGCATTGGGACTCTAGTTTATTTTCTGGATACCCTGGAGCACTGCAGCACCTCAAGTCTGCATGTGGGGCTGGGTACCACATGAAAACTACTAGGCACAGCTGGGTACAGTGTGTGATGGCTCCTGGTGTAACATGGCTGGGTACAGCCAGGCAGCTGATTATGGGACGCTTCAGCAGGTATGCCCCAGGTGTCTGAATGTGACAGACATCAATAGCTGTGCTCCAGATGTCTGGATGTGGCATGCGACAGTAGCTGGGAGTGCATGGCTACACACTTCAGTGTGGCTTGTCAAGGTCTGTTCTGGCACCTGTGCACCTGGTGCTTGGGCAAGGCACATATACAGTTTTAGCAAAATTTACTCTGATCTCCGGGTCAAGGATATAGGTGTCTGTGTAGCCCCATGTTCCACAAAGTAACTGTGTTTATTCTGGTGGTTGGGGTAGGAAAATGGTGACTGTCATCTCTCTTGTTCCCAGTAAAGTTCCCCAACCTGCTCCAAAATGAATGTAAATATATCTTCCTCCTGTTTTGTAAGCTCTTATTTCTATGTTGCCTGTTCATGGATTGTTTTCCCTTTTAGAGTAGGACTAGGCTGTCACCTCCCTCTCAGCTAGCCCATTGTGAGTCAGCTGTCTTTAAACATCAGGCTCCACGTCTTGCTGGTTATACAAACTTATAGAATTCAGCCCCTCTGATATTCAAGACCAGATGTTATGGTAATTTATTTTCCTTGTATGGTCTCCCTGGTGCCTTTCGCTCTCTTCAAGCACAGCTCCCTCCTTCTGGCAGGCTGTTTCCGACTAAACTACCATTTCTGCCCATCCTAATCTCTCTAATGTGTCTCCTTCTATACATTTAGTTGTGTGGTTTGTTCTGCCAGTCTTCGTATTACTCTCTGGTTTATTGACATTGATATGAGTGATATTTACTCGCAAATGTGGGATAGCATGATCTCAGGGTCTTCCTACTCTGCCATATTACCTGTGCTTCAAATTAAAACACTTTTGCAGGACGCAAAAAGTATTGAACCCTGGGCACTGGGCCTTCTGTGCTTCATGGCTAATTTGGCTCTGACTCTCATGTGATTCCTCTCTCTATATATTTTACCCTATAATTTGCAAATCTCACAATCACCTCTTTGGTACAGCATGTGATCCATACCCTACTATTGTTCCTTTAGTCCTTTGGAAAACTCAGTCACTCATATATAACCATGTTCAACCTTCTTTAGTCTGAAGTCTACGGTCAAGTAAAAAGCACTTCTTTTTTCCCCCCACTGTGTGCTTTATTCCTTACTGATTTGAAATTGTCTCAATTTAACTGCCATAAGCCACAACACAATAACAGTTTTATTTGGGTTATTAAGAATGTGTTTTAAAATATACTTAATATGAGGCTTTCCATAATCCTCAAAAACAGCTGTATTGAAGTGAGATCACGTGGAATGCCCAGAAAATTAATTCTACAGAATGGCAGAGGGATCTCCCCAGTTGGAGGGAGATACCATGGCAGATGCAAGGTGTGTGGAAATGAATTGGGGGAGAGAAAAATGGCAGTGCTGTGGAGGGGAAGGAACCCCTTCCTTCCAGAGACAAAAAGGAGAGAAAGAAAGAGAGGTTGAAAAAATGTGGCATTGAGTTTGCACAAGAGGAAAACCTCTCTGGACCACTCACTGGGGAACAAGAAGTACGAGTGCCACAGGCTGTTGTTGTGGTTGTTGTTTCTGTTGTTGTTACAAGCAGCATTTGGAGCTCAAAATTTGAAGTTTTGGAAGAGCTGTGGTTCATGCTCCTGGGGAGGAAGGAGTTGGCTCCAGTGTCCATAGCATGGTGTTGGGATCTCCAGGGCTCTTTGTAAGAGAATACTCTGCTTCCTTGTGTATTTTTGGGAGAGAATATATTATATTGCCTCCCCAAGGACAAAAGACCCTGTAGGCATCAGCAAAAGGTCTTTCATAAGCAGGAGAAAGAAGAACACCCAGAAGAAATATAACCTTGCTGCTTTGGCAGTGCTACATCATAGATTGTGCAAACTGTGCAGGCATGAGACTATTTTTCATGGACAAAGGACTTCAGACACAGTGGAGAGAGGTTGTGCTCTGGAGAAGGGTGGTAGAACCACATGGTTCCTGGTCCCTTAAGACTTCAAGTTTTGAACACCAGTGACATCCGCCAAAATGCAAGAGGGTTGTGGTGTTATTCAGTGAGGATTCCCTGAAGAGCACAGATGAGGGTGTGTGAGATCCACATTCTCAGGACAAAAGATTGGGGTAGTACCATTTTCCTCTCAACAGCAGTGCAGTGGGACTTCAGAGAACAACAAAGTAGATCCAGTGGATACAAGACGCATTTGCACAAACCCCACCCAATCCACCACCTGTGCCTGGCAACTGCATATTTATGGGGCAAGAGTGACTCTGAGCCATTGAAGCAGGCCACTCCTCCAGAAGACCAGCACAACCAGTACCACACATGCATGAAATATACTCAAAGTTGAATGCTTTAAAACAACACCTGAAGTTCTGGTGGAAATAGGACCAGGCATGGTTTTTTGTTTGTTTGTTTCTTGTTTTTTGTTTTGCTTTGTTTTGTTTTTTTCTTTCTCATGTTTTTCTTTTGGAATCAGGATACTGGTTGTTTTTTATTTTTTTTTTTTGGCTTGTTTTCTTTTCTGTTTTTGTATCAGGCTTTTTTATTCTTGTCTATTTATTTCTCTATTATTTTCTTCTTATTTTTCATTCTTTTTGTCTGAATCAGCCTTATAGATTTTGATAGTATGGGCTTTTTTGTTCCCTTTTCTTTTATCTTTTTGGGGGATCATGCTTTTGTTTTCTCTTGTTTCCTTTTTTCCCAGGCTTATTTTAATAAACAAATCAAAGAACAACTAGTTAAATGTCCAAAAACAACCCAATGCAACAAAGGAGGAGACTGCAGAGGTCTGACCTGTGGGAAAGAGCAGCCAAAACGCAACAGCAGAATGCACACAACACATACCAGAAACACTATCTGAGGTGCCAGGTCCTGGACAGTGTGTGGCCCTTTTTAATATAGTAGTACTCACAGGTGCAATAAGTATAACAAGCTTTTAAAACATGCAAAGGCAGAAACTTAGCAAAAGTTACAAGACAGAGGACTTGCTCAATACTGATATAAGCATAATGTCTGAACACGAGTTTAGAACAACATTCATCAGACTACTAGCTGTACTTGAAAAAAAAATCAGAGAAGACACCAGAAAACCTCTTGCTGTAGAGATCAAAGACCTCAAAACTAGTTAGGTTGAAAAAAATATAGTATAACTAAGATGCAAAACTAACTGCATACAGTCACAACAAGGATAGAAGAAGCAAAGGACAGAATAGGTGATATAGAATATAAAATTATGGGGAAAGTGAAGCTGAAAAGAAGAGGCAATTGAAAGTATTTGATCACAAGGAGAGACTTAAAGAACCTAGTGATTCCATAAAATGAAACAATATCCATATCATAAGAATCCCAGAAGAAGAAGAATGGGAAAAAGGAGCAGAAGACTTATTTGAACAAATTATAGCTGAAAACTTACCTAAGTGGGGAAGAAAACAGGTATCTAATTACAAGAGGCACAAAGAACTTCCCTCAAAATCAACAAAAACAGGTCAATAGCATAAGATAACATAGTGCCATGTTCAAAGAACAAAGATAAATAGAGAATTCGGAAAGAAGCTAGGAACTAAAGGCCATTAGTTTACAAGGGTAGACACATAAGATTAGCAGCAGATATGTCTACTGAAAATTGGCAGATCACATAGGTCTGAATGGGAAAAATAGCTAAGAATTTTTTATCCAGCAAGGCTGTCATTCAGAATAAAAGGAGAGATAAAGATTTCCCCAGACAAACAAAAACTAAAGGAGTTTGTGACCACTAAACCAGCCCTGCAAGAAATTTTAAGGGGGACTCTGAGTGGAAAAAAAAGAACAAAACACCAAAGACTACAAAGGACAAGAGGACATCACCAGAAAAACCAACTATACAGGTAATATAATGGCACTAAATTTGTATCTTTCTATAATCACTCAGAATGTAAGTGGATAAATATTCCAATCAAAAGACATAGGGTATTAGAGTGGATAACAAAAGCAAATGAGATCCATCTAAGTGATGCCTACAAGAGACTCACTGTAGACATAAAGACAACTGCATATTGAATATGAAGGCATGAAAAATCATCTATCTTGCTAATAGAGGCCAAAAGAAAGCCATAGTAGCCCTACTTATATCAGGCAAATTAGATTTTAATACAAAGAGTGTAACAAGAGATGAAGAGGGCATTATAGCAAAATTAAGGGGTTGATACCTTAATTTGAGCTAAAAATTGTAAATATTTATGCTTCTCAACATAAGAGAACCCAAATGTATATATCAAATAATAACAAACATAACAAAACTCATTGATAATAATACCATAAAGGTAGGGAACTTTAATACCTCATTTAGAGCAATGGAAAGATAATCTAAGCAGAAAATGAATGAAACAAGGAAGCAATGGCTTTAAATGACAGCCTGGACCAGATAGACTTAACAGTTATATTCAGAACACTTCATCCTAAAGCAGCCTAATAAACATTCTTCTTGAATGCACATGGATCATTTTCCAGAATAGATCATTTAGTGGGTCACACATTATCCCTCAACAGGTACAAATAGTTCAAGATCAAAGCATGCATAATTTCTAATCACAATGATATGAAACTTGAAATCAACCACAGAAAATATTTGGAAAGCCCTGAAGAACATGGAGGTCAAGAACATTGTACTAAAGAATGAATGGGTTAACCAGGAAATTAAGGAAGAAATTAGAAAATATATGGAGTCAAATGAAAATGAAAACAAAACAGTTCAAAACCTTTGGGAGGCAGCATAGGCAGACCAAAGAGAAAAGTACATTGAAATTCAGACCTATCTCAAAAAGCAAGAAAGGTAACTTTTCTCAAAAAAATCTAAACTTACACCTAAAAGAGCTGGAAAGGAGCAGCAAATAAAGCCTAAAGCAAGTAGAAAGAGGGAAATGATAAAGATTAGAGCAGAAATCAATGATATTGAAACAACAACAACAAAACAGTAATACATACAAATGAAAATAAAAGTTGGTTCTTTGAAAGAATAAACAAAATTGATAAACCTCTAGCCAGACTTTCAAAAACAAAAAGGAAAAGATCTAAATAGATAGAATTATGAATGAAGATGAGAGATCACAAACAATACCACAGAAATGCAAATAATTATAAGCAAATACTATGAAAAATTATACGCCAACAGATTGGGCAATCTGGAAGAAATGGACAAATTCCTAGAAACTCCTACACTACCAAAACTGAAAAAGAAAAAAATAGAAAATTTGAACAAGCCAATAACCAGCAAGTAATTGAATTAGTTATCAAAAATATCCCAACAAACTAGAGTCCTGGCCCAGATGGCTTCCCAGGGGAATCCTACCAGACATTTAAAACAGAGTTAATATCTATTCTTCTCAAACAGCTCCCAGAAAATAGAAACATAAGGAAAGCTTCCAAATTCATTCTGTGAAGTCAGAATTACCTTGTTTCCAAAACCAGACAAAAATTGCACTAATAATTACAGGTGACTATCCTCGATGAAACTGGATGCAAATTTCTTAATGAGATACTAGCAAAGTGAATTCAACACTAAATTAAAAGATATTCACCATGATAAAATGAGGTTTATTCCTGGTCTGCAGGGTTGGTTCAATATTCACAAATCAATCAACGTGATACACCACATTAGTAAAAGAAAGGATAAGAACCATATGATCCTTCAATAGATGCAGAAAAAGCATTTGACAAAATGCGCAATCCTTTCTTGATAAAGGCCCTCAAGAAAGTCAGTCGAATAGGAACATACCTCAACATCATAAAGGCCACATACAAAAGACCTGCAGCTAATACAATCCTCAATGGGGAAAAACTGAGAGCCTTCCCTTTAAGGGCAGGAACACAACAGAAATTTCCACTCTCAGCGCTGTTTTTCAACATAGTACTGGCAGTCTTAGCCTCAGCTATCAGACTACAAAAAGAAATAAATGCATAGAAATCAGGAAGGAAGAACTCAAAATATCACTCTTCAGTGATCTGATTTATAATTGCACCAAAACCCATAAGATATCTAGGAATGAACTTAACCAAAAAGGTAAAAGATCTGTATACTGAAAACTATAGAAAGTTTATAAAAGAAGTTAAAGACACAAAGAAATAAAAAAAGAACATTGTATGCTCATGAATTGGAAGAATGAATATTGTTAAAATGTTTAAGCTACCCAAACCAATCCACACATTAAATGGAATTTCTATCAAAATAACACCAGCATTCTTCACAGAGCTAGATCAAGTAATTCCAAAATTTGTATGTAACCATAAAATACCCCACATAGCGAAAGTAATTTTGAAATTACTCCAAAGCTGGAGGTATCACAATTCCAATCTTCAAGCTGTATCATAAAGCTGTAATCATCAAGACAGTGTGGTACTGGCACAAAATCAGACAGATCAATGTAACAGAGTAGAGAACCCAGAAATGGACCCACAAATTTATGGCCAACTAATATTTGACAAAGCAGGGAAGAATATCTAATGGAAAAAAGACAATCTCTTCAGCAAATGGTGTTGGAAAAACTGGACAGTAACATGCATAAGAATGAACCTGGAACACTTTCTTACACCATACACAGAAAGAAACTCAAAATGGATGAAAGACCTATATGTCAGACAGGAAACCATCAAAATCCTAACGAAGAAAACAATCAGCAGCCTCTTTGACCTCAGCCACAGCAACTTCTTACTAGACATGTACCGGAGGCAAGGAAAACAAAAACAAAACTGAACTCGTGGGACCTCATCAAGATAAAAATCTGCACAGTGAAGGAAACAATCAACAAAACTTAAAGACAACTGATGGAATTGGAGAAGATAATTGCAAATGACATGTCTGATAAAGGATTAGTATCCAAAATCTATAAAGAAGTTATCAAACTCAACACCCAAAAAACAAACAATCCAGTGACAAAATGGGCATAAGACATGAATAGGCACTTTTCCAAAGAAGACATCCAGATGGCCAGCAGACACATAAAAAGATGCTCAATATCACTAACCATCGGGGAAATATAAATCAAAACCACAATGAGATACCATCTCACACCTGTCAGAATGGTTAAAATTAACAATGTAGGAAACAACAGATGGTGGTGAAGATGGAGAGAAGAGGGACCCCTTTTGCACTGTTGGTGGGAATGCAAACATGTGCAGCCACTCTGGAAAAAATATGGAAGTTCCTTGAAAAAATAAAAATAGAACTCCTCTATGATCCATCAATTTCAATAGTAGGTATTCATTTAAATGATAAAAAATCCTGATTAAAGTGGCACATGCACCCCAATGTTTATGGCAGCACTATCACCAATAGCCAAATTATGGGAAGAGCTCAAATGTCTATAGACTGATGAATGGATAAAGAGGATGTGGTATATATATACAAAGGCATATTACTTGGAAATCAAAAATAATGAAATCCTTCCATTTGCAACAACATGGATGCAACTAGAGTGTATTATGCTAAGCCAAATTAGAATAAGTCAGTCATGAAAGACAAATATTATATGATTTTACTATTATGTGGATTTTAAGAAACAAAACAGATGAAAATAGGGGATGGAGGGGAAAATGTGATAAAAGCAAGGAGGAAAACCATCAGAGATTTAAATAACAGAGAACAAACTGAGTATTGCTGGAGGGGAGGTTGGTGGGGGGATGGGCTAAATGGGTGATGGGCATTTAGGTGGGCACCTTTTTAAATGAGCCCTGGATGTTATTTATAAGTCATGAATCACTGGGTTCTATTTCTGAAGTGATTACCACACTCTGTCAACTAACTTGAAGTTAAATATACAAATTAAAATAAATACACATTTCAAATAAAAAGTTAACTTTTTAGAAAATTTTAAATGTTTTATTTATTTTTTGATACAGAGAGAGACAGAACATGAGAGGGGGAGGGGAAGAGAGAGAGAAGGAGACGCAGAAATGGAAGCAGGCTCCAGGCTCTGAGCTAGCACAGAGCCTGCGGCGGGGCTCGACCCCACGAACTTGAGATCTGACCTGAGCCGAAGTTGGAGGCTTAATCGACTGAGCAACCCAGGCGCCCCAAAAGTTAACTTAATATAAGACATTTTAAATATACTTAATAAATGTATAAAATAATTACCTAAGTTGGGATCATCAATCTCTCCCCTATCTTTGCCTCTGGATGGGCATAAATGTCTTATTTAAATAGTACCTGTAATTGGTGCATCAGGACGGGATTGTTCCTTTCTCCATGCAGGCACAAATACAGTAATATCTTTATGACCTTTATCTAGAAACCAGTCCACAGCAAGTTGTATTCCTCTGCAGGAGAATTCTTCTTTATTCCCATGGCTTTAGAAAGATAGAGAATGAAAGGATAAAAGTTCGACAATAGGTAGGAAGGAAATACTCCAAACAGGCTTCTTCTTAGTAACAAAACATTAACAATATAAGTTTTATTCCTTGCTGGTGCCAAAGATGCATTTTTCTTACAACACCAAATGTAGTTCTTTTTTATTCAATTATTAAAAAACATTTACATTACTATTATTATTACACCTTTCTTCAAGGCCATAGATGTTTAATAACAACTCCCAATTTATAGCAACCTTGGTTGCTACTTCCTACCACTATTTCAATTTTCTTTCTCCTCTCTCTGTTTTGACTACCACTTTATTTTCAAAGATTAAGATATTCACAGCTGAAGAAGAAAGAAGGGGTGTCACCAGAAGTTTAGATAAAGATTATATATAGAATTAGCTGGAGATGAGTTTTAGGCACATATATTACCTTAAAAATAACATTGACAGCAAAAATGATACACACATAACTGCTGACTAAAAATAGTTGTCACATTTAATTAAATATAATGTACTAATAAAAGCCATATTCTTGAAAATTTTAAGATGTGGGAAATTCTCACAATATGATACTAAAGGGAAGAAAAAGGTTACAGACTATATATAATATAATCCCAAATTTATAGAAGAAAGTCTATATATAAGCTTAGAAAAAATGCTAGGAAATAGACACATCAAACTATTAATAAAAAGAGTCATTCTGTGTGAGAGGATTATAAGTGATTTATTTCTTTATTCCAATTTTTTTTCAAAAACTTCAAGTATTGTTTTTATAATAGAATATTATTTAAAAATATTTTATCCAATTATACAGCAAACACTCCCAAAATAAACTTAGATTGTATTGCAGTTTCACTTAACAGTATATAAAATGCTGTGTTGTGACAGGTATCAACTATCCATTAGATGCTGAATCAATTTTTCTTAAGCACTACTAACTGCTTGCTTTTCTTGAAGCTAGATCATTCTGAAAATTTCCTGTTAGACCTATGAGTGCAAACACATGGTATCTGTCCTCTGCCTGACTTATTTCGCTTAGCATGACACCCTCAAGGTCCATCCACTTTCCTACAAATGGCCATATTTCATTCTTTCTCATCGTCATGTAATACTCCATTGTGTATATGTACCACATCTTGTTGATCCACTCATCAGGTGATGGACATTTAGGCACTTTCCATGTTTTGGCTATTGTTGACATTGCTGCTATGAACATTGGGGTACATGTGCTCCTGTGCATCAGCATTTCTGTTTCTTTTGGGCAAATTAATGACATATTTAGAGGTGCAGTAGGCATGTTTGAGTAGATAATGAAAGAAAATGCAAAATGCTTATTGATTAATGATGTGGTTTCATCTTAGCTTGGGCAAACCATGCAGTATTTAATACATAGTAGCAGAATATTTACTATTGAAGCTTGAAAAGATGTGAGTTCTTTGTGTGCAATCTTTTATTTGCGCATGTGAGAGGGTTTTCTTTTTTTAATATTTTTACATTGTAGTACTTGTTTTGCTTGTTGGTGGTGTTTGCTTATTTAATA
>NC_043717.1:47055506-47067481 GCF_006229205.1 Suricata suricatta | reverse complement strand
GTTGTAGCTTATGGGCAAGTAATAAATTGTATCATTTATCTTGAATGTATCATAAACTGCTATATACGATCGCCACTTCAGATAGCTGTGAAATTAGGTGATTAACTAGTTGTTACTTAACCTTCTAATTTCTGTATAAGTCTAATTACATGAAACAGAAGTTGGGGTTTTGATTTTTTACTTTGCTTTTCTGTTTGGAGTGTCATTGTAACTAACTACTGTATTGTAAATGATGGAAAATAATTGCATATGTTAAAAAAATAAGTTGTGTTATATTCCAAAAGATAAAAATTAAAAAATAAAAATATTTTATCATAATTATTTGTAGATGTAAACATTGTAAAAACTTAAGAAGTCAAACAAATTTATTTGATTGGAAATTCGAAGAGGAAAAATTAACAGATAAATTGGGAAAATATATATTTATTGTCATTATATTTAAAATTCATAAATAATGTAGTAGGTTTGTGCCTAGTTTGCCTGTGGAAAATTCTGATCTCAGCATGGAGTCTGGTGTTCTGACATATACATAAACCATGCTAAATTATGATTATTAAACAACTTGGATGGTAGAACAAATTGGCATACATTACGTTACATGTACCAATTCTAGTACAATAAAATAGATATTGCCTGTCAAGACTCATCAGCAAAGAATAACCATTTTTCTAGAAGGCTAATTAAGACAATATAATGGGGTCTCTCTCTTTAGGTTTCTCACTTGCTCACTGATGATCACTGAACTACAACAGAAATTAGCTCCAATTATATTATTTCCTTTGGGTAAATTCATACATAATCTTAGAGGCCCCATTAATACATATACTGCTAGACTTCCAACTGTCATAATCACTCTTGAGGCACATGACAAAAAATTATCAAATGCTTTTGTTAACATTTCCAAACACATGTTAATCATGTTTTAGTCTCCAGTATGTACCATAAAGCTATTATACTACACTACTAAAAGTCAAATTACTTAAGAAAAAAAGGAGATAAAAATGCATTTAGCTGCCAATACACTCCAAGGTAGCCTTAGAAATAGCTACCACACTGATTGCTTCTAAAATGTTGAACAATGGATAAATTGGGCAAGCCTATGGATCTTAAATGGTTAATATTGGATGGATCCAGCATGAAACAGGCAGACAGGGAAGATATTCAGATATTATTTTTCCCACTGCTATAGTTCCGGTAAATATAAGAACAACATGAAATCAGGACAGTCAGGACAGAATTGTCATTAGAGGGGGAATTTGGAGGAAGGGGATAGGATTACATTTCACATGGCTTGTCAGTGCTATAAAGTGTGTCCTTCCAAAAACTGTCTAAAACCAGAAATAAATACAAGAGTAATATTTGCTGCTGAATATGACTTTATATTTTATGCTGAAAATTTCTTTGTCTAAAAATATTCTCACTAAATAAGTAAGAAAGTGAAAGACAAATGCTATATAATTTTACCTACATGTGGAATCTAAAAAGTAAAACAAATAAATACACAAACCAGAAATAGACCCATATACAGAGAACAAACTTGTGGCTGCCAGAGGGGATGGTGGGCAAAATGGGTGAAGGGAAGTGAAAGGTAAAAGCTTCCAGTTATAGAATAAATAAGTCATTGGGATGAAAGATATATTATAGGGAATACAGTCAATGGTATTGTGTAGATGGTAACTACACTTGTGGTGAGCATAGAGTTGCTTAATCACTATGTTGTACACTTGAAACCAATATAATATTGAATGTCAACAATACCTTAATAAAAATAACAAGTTTTTCCACTATGAAAAGATGTATGCCAACATATTAAACAACTAGAAGAAATAGGTTAATTACTAGAAATAGGATTATGATCCAAGATACCAATATAAGAAGACCCTGAACTCATCCCCTCCATAGAACAAACCAAAGTACACCTATTTATAAAACAATTCTTGAACAGCCTCTGTGCAACAAAAGATAGAAAAAAATGTCCAAAGAGAAGATAAAGAGAGATGAAGACATGGTAACAAAGGGAGCCCCCACCCCCAACAATGCAAATAGTGAGAAGGGATAGTATTAAGGGACCAGGAAAAGATTCCTCTGTCCTTGGATACAGACAAAAAGCTGTGGTTTGAAAAATCAACTATAATATAAAAGAGATAGCACCAGAACTCGGCCAGATGGCAGAAGTGTGGGCTCCAGGTCAAAATAACAGGAAAACAACATGGTTTCATTCCTGCTCCACCTTGAAAATACAAACTGGAGCAGGATCCAGGTGCATAGCCAATTTGTTGTCTCAGTGGCCCCCAGGTCTGCAAGCTTAAATCAACACTGCTAGCTCTTGGGCATAGAAAAAAAGGTGCAGTTCAAAAGGCCAAAGCAGAGGGAATGCTCTCTGAGTCAGAAGGATGGGAAAATTACAGGGTTTATACTCCCCCTCCACCTTAAAACACCAGATAAAAGCAAGGTCTGGTCTCCATAGCTGTCTTGCTGCCTCAGAAAACCATAGCTAGGAGCCCCCACACCAGCCTTAGCCATCCCACCAAAGTGGTCTAAGGTGCAAAGCACCCCAGAACACTCCAGACACACATTACTTTGGCTTCAGATAGGTTGTTAAGGCACGCTTGGTACAGAGTGATCTGGGGCACCCTGAATGATGTATGCTTCAGATTCAGCTCCCCTGCCAGGATGCCTTATAAGTGAAAAGCCCCAGGAACACCCTAGTCCATGCTTGCATCAGTTTTATCCACACCACTAGGGTACCTGCTTCTCAGAACACCCTGGAATACTCCTACCTACACTGGTCTTTGCTCCAGTTGCCTGGGTAAGGCACCCACTGCAATGAGCACCTTGGGACACCCCTGCTTGCACCCAATTCATCTACAGCTGCCCTACCAGGTTACCCTCAGTGTGGATATCTCTAGAATGATCTGGCTCGCAATCACTTCATCTTCAACTCTCCTGTCAAGGTCCATATGTGGAAGAGTCCAGGGATCACACTGGCTTGCACCCATTTTAGCTGTAGCTTTCCTGCCAGGGTTCCCTCTGTGTGGAATGACCTAGGACTTCCTATCTTGTACCCTGCTTTGGCTAAAGCCACACCTTCAGGGAACCCTTTATGCAGAGGGTCCTGGAACACCCCAGATGATATCCACTTTAGCTTCAGTTATCTTTCCAATATGCCTTCTGTGCAAAGAACTTCAGGTCCTCTTAGCTTCCACCCATTTTAGCTTCGGCTATCCTATCAGGGAATTCCCTGTGCAGAGAACTCAGGAACCTCCTGGCCGTCACACCACCTCTGCACCAACCACCCCACCAGTACATCTTCTGCACAGACCATTCCAGGACACCCCAGCCTCAACCCATTTAAGCTTGACTTGTCTTTCCAGGAGACCCTCTTCACAGAAAGTCCTGGGATGCCCTGACTTGCACTCACTTCAGCTTTGGCTGTACTGCCAGGGCACTTGCTGCATGGAGAGCCATGGGACCTCCCAGTCTGCACCTAACCTTAGCTCCAGAAGCTCTTCAAGATACCCTGTATGAGGAGAATTCTGGGACACCCCAGTTTACACCCACTTTAGCCTTAGCTGTCCTGCCATGACACCTAGTGCCTGAATAGGCCAGGATTGCACCACTTCATCTTTAGCTGTCCTTCCAAGGTGCTCATAATGTGGAGAACCCTAGGACCTCCAACCTCCATGCCAGCCACCACTTTAGTCAGCCAGCAAAATTCACTAAGCACACATATACTACATAGGAGACAACCATACACAAGAAGATTCTTTCAAGTTTAGAAGTGGTTGTTCTACTTAATACATAAAAATAAACACAGAAAGTCAAGCAAAATGGGAAGACAGAATAATATGCTTCAAAAAAAAAAAGAATAAGACAAAACCGCAGAAAAAGGAACTATAAGAAATGAAAATAAACAATATGCCTGATAAATCATTTAAAGTAATGATTGTAAAGATGCTTATCAGGCTAGAGTGAAGAGTGGAAGAACTCAGGTAGACATTCAAAAAAGACAGAAAATATTAAAAGAAACCAATCAGAGTTGAAGAATACAATGACTGAAATAAAAAAGAACACATAGAGAAAATCTACAGTAGATTTGTGGATGCAGAAGAATGGAGCAGTGACCTGGAAAACAGGGGAATGAAAAGTACCCAGCTGAATAGTGCTGGAAAAAAAAAAAAACATAACACCAAGAGTACTGCACCCAGGAAGCTTATCATTTAGATTTCAAGGAGAGATAAAGAGTTCCCAAACATAAGATAAAGGAATTTATTGTCACTAAACCACTCCTCACAAGAAATATTAAAGGAACTTCTTTAAATGGAGAATAAATGATCATAATCAGACACAAAAAATATGGGTCAAAAGATGTATATACATAAAGCATGCACATTAAAAAGCATATACATAAAAGATGGAAGAGGGAGTAAAAAATAAGAAATAAAGTGTTTTTTTGGAATGTGTTTGAACTGAAATGACTGTCAACTTAATATCAACTACTATATACTTAAGATGTTATATATGAACTTCATAAGCACAAATCCAAAACTTATACTAGATACACAAATGTAAAGAGAAAGATAAACATAACATAGAAAGTTATCACACAACCATAGCAGAAGAAATAAACAGCAAATAACTACAAAAACAATCAGAAAACAAATAAAACGGCAATAAATATATACTTATCAATAAGTATGTTAGATGTAAATGGTCTAAATACTCCAATCAAAAGACATACTGTGGCAAGAAGTTTCACCAGCTAGACCCCAAGACCTGGCTTTTACTACCCAACTCCTTGTACTCATTAGCCTTTGTTTTACATTTTACCCTAAGCTCTTCTTTCTGGCTTTCTCTTGAGTCAGGCAAATGAAACCCAAAACCACTTTCAGATGATGGCCACTGGCCTGACAAGACCTCTCATGGGACCAAACCACCCAGACTATTTGAACTAAACCAGGCTCCTGCCTGTGCAATTGGATCATAGAGTGACCTCTGGAATGACCTACAGTTACCTTCACCTTATTATAATACTGAAGTCTCCACCCAAAGAGGAGCCTCATCTTTTATTGATTACCCCAGTAATCAATCTGAAGACTGACAGAACTCCACAACTAAAGGGAGAGAAAAGTCCACATCAAAGAAGCTAAGAAGTACAGATGGAGTTTAGGGGAGAAAGGGATCATAGGTGCTGCGGGGGGGGGAGCAGTTGTTGCAGAGAAAGGTAATAAAGAGTGGAGCACACAAGGGAATGTACAAGAAGAACATTTCCCCAAAGAAATTGACTGGGAAAATGAGAGGGGTTTATTTTTTGTGAGTTTTTGCAACCAGTGGGGCTTAAAGCCTGGTGTTTTAAAGGTGGGCTTGGCTGGGATAGAGCCCCGAGGGCACCATGCTGCTCCTTGAAAGAAGACAAGGGAAACATCCAAGGGAGACAGCATGGAAACAGTGATCTAAAGAATGCTTGGGGCACACAGGGATCATATTGACTCATATTGGAGCATGTCCTTGAGAGGCAGCATTCAAGGACAAGCTTCTCTGGGGACAAAGGAGCTAGTCAGCACCATTTCCCTCCCCATCCCTCAGCATAAACACTGCCATGTAGAGGAAAGAGCACAGTGCCAACACTGGTTGCCTAACTTGCTCAGACCAAGCCTCATTCCCTGTGCTCTAGAGGGAATGCCTTTCTTAGTGAATCTTCTCTCAGTCCCAGCTTGGCAGGCTCCTCCTCGGAACACCAGCACAAACCACTGCTCACACCACATGTCTAAAGCCTGGAATTTTAAAGGTTATCAGACTTGACTGGGATAGAGCCAGGAAGGCAAGGCACTGTTCCTGGAGGGAAGGCAGACAGAATGGAAAAAGTGATCTGAATAAAAAAACCAAAACTGGAACGCACAGTGAGGACATTAGTTGCTTTTCTCAAAGTGCTTCCCTGTGAGGCAGCATTCACAGAGACACATCTACAGGGACAACAGAACTGGCTGGTGCCATTTCTCACCCCTGAGCCCTCAGCTTAACACAGAGCCACCTTTGGGAAGCATTAAAGAGCCAAAATAAGCCACCTATCTTGCTTACCCTAAGTTCCACACTTCTGCCCTCTGGAGGGACTACTTTTCTCCGTCAAGTTTGCCATAGTCCCAGCACCTTCACCAGAAGATCAACAGAAACATCTGCCTACAGAGTCTGAAGGGCATATTAGGTCTCATTTAAGAAGCAGACCAGAGCACACCTAGTAAAAGTTCACCACATTCTGGCCAAGGACCAAATACTGCCCACTGGAGGCAAGGAGAGCCTCTGGAGACAACTGGCCTGAAGGAATAGTGAAACCAAAAAACAACTTCAGAGTGCATGCAGCACACTCCAGAGACACTCCCTGAAGTGTCAGACCCTGGGCACTACGTGACCTCTTTTTCATAAAAGAAAATTACTCTTATGAGAAGGAAGCATAAGTGGCTTTTCTATCACACAGAAGAAGGCAGACTTTGACGAAATGTTGAACAAAGGAATTCACCTGAAAATAAGAAATAAGATAAGGTCACAGCCAGATATCTAAGTGAAACAAATATAAGGAGGATGCCTGATGCCAGATACTACACTAATAAAAGAAAGGATAACATTTTAATAGATGCAGTAAAATTATTTCACATAATACAACATTCATTTATGATTAAAAAAAAGCCTTCAACAAAGTACAGTTAGAGGCAACATACCTCAATATAATGAAGTCCATCTATGAAACAAAAACACAGCTAATATCCTCCTTAATGGAAAAAGAAGAGATTTTCTGCTATGGTCAGGAATAAGACAGGGATGTCCACTCTCACCCTTGTTATTTAACATAGTACTGGAAGTCCTAGACACAGAAATCAAACAATGAAAAGAAATAAGAGGCATCTAAATCAGCAAGGAAGATGGGGAACCTGAGTGGCTCAGTCAGTTAAGCATCTGACTTTGGCTCAGTCATGATCTTACGGTTCATGAGTTTGAGCCCCGTGTCAGAAGGCTTTGTGCTGGCAACTCAGAGGCTGGAGCCTGATTTGGATTCTATGTCTCCCTTTCTCTATCTGCCCACCCCCCCCCCCGGTCACACTCTTTGCCTCTCACTCTCTCTCTCTCTCAAAAATAAATAAACATTAAAAATTTAAATCAAGAAGGAAGAAGTAAATCTTTCACCATTTGTAAATGATATAATACACTTCATGAAAGACCCAAAAGAATCCACCAAAAATTTTCCATAACTGATACACCAAATTAGGAAAATTTCAGGACACACAATGTACATAAATCTGTTGCCTTTCTTTGTATTTGAAATGTCTTGCATTTCTATACCCCAATAATGAAGCAGTAAAAAGATAAATAAAGGAATCAATCGCATTTACAATTACACCAAGAACAAGATAACTTGGAATGACCCTAACCAAAAAGGCAAAAGACCTGCCCTCTGAAAGCTATAAAACACTGATGAAAGAAATTGAAGACAGCTCAATGAAATGGAAAAACATTCCATGCTCATGGATCAAAAAAGCAAATATTGTTAAAATGTCTATACTGCCCAAAGCAAACTACACATTTAACACAATCAAAATACCAACAGTATTTTTCACATAGCTAGAGCAAAGAATTCTAAAATTTGTATGGAACCACAAAAGGCCATGAATAGTCAAAGTAACTTTGAAAAAGACAAGCAAAGTTGGAGGCATCAAATTCCAGACTTCAATTTATATTACAATGATGTAGTCATTGAGACATTATGGTACCAGCACGAAAGTAGACACATAGGTTAATAGAACAGAAAACAAAACCCAGAAATGAACCCATAGCTTTATGGTCAAGTAATCTTTGACAAGGTAGGAAAGAATATGCAATGGGAAAAAGTCTCCAACAATTGGCATTGGGAAAACTGGACAGCAAAATGCACTTTCTTACACCATACACAAAATTAATTTAAATGAATGAAAAACCTAAATGTGTGAGAGAAAAACATTAAAATCCTAGAGAACATGGACAGTAACCACTTTGACATAGACCCTAAAAACTTCTTACTGGATACATCTCCTGAGGCAATAGATATAAAAGCTAAAATGAACTATTGGGATTTCATCAAAATAAAAAAGCTTCTGCACAGCGAAGGGAACAATCAACAAAATTAAAATACAACCTATGGAATGGGAGAAGATATTTACAAATGACATCTCTGATAAAGGATTAGTATCCCAAATCCATAAATAAATTATAAAACTCAACACCTGAGAATGAGTGATCTAATTAACAAATGCAGAGAAGATATGAATAGACATTTTCCCAAAGAATACCTACATTTTGCCACCGGATACTTGAAAAGATGTTCAACATCTTTAGGGAAATACAAATCAAAACAACAATGAGATATCACCTCACACCTGTCAAAATGGCTAAACACAACCATACTAGAAACAACAGGTATGGGAAATGATGTGAAAAAGGAGGAACAATGTTGAACTGTTGGTAGGAATGCAAACTGGTGCAGCCACTCTGTAAAACATAAGGAGGTGCCTCAAAAAGTTAAAAATAGAACTACCCTACAATCCAGCATTTGAACTACTAAGTATTTACCCAAAGAATGTAAAAATAGTAATTCAAAGGGATACATACACCTAGATGTTTATAGCAGCATTATCTACAATTCCCAAATTATGGAAGTGACCCAAGTGTCCATTGACTGATGAATGAAAAAAGAATGGAAATCTTGCTCTTTGCAAGGACATGGATGGGACTAGAGAGTATTAGACTAGCAAAATCAGTCAGAGAAAAGCAAATACCATATGATTTCACTAATATGTGGAATGTAAGAAAGAAAACAAAGGAGCAGAGGGGGGATAAAAGAAAGAGAGGCAAACAAAGAGACAGACTCTTAACTATAGAGAATAATCTGATAGTTAACAGGTGGGTGGTGGGCTTGGATGGGCTAATTAAATAGGCAATGGGAATTAAGGAGTCCAGCTGTTGTGATGAGCACTGGCTGTTTTACATAAGTATTGAATCACTAAACTGTACACCTGTAACTAGTGTTACACTGTATGTTAACTGACTGGGATTTAAATAAGAAGTTTATGGTGTAAGAAAGTGGTCTAGTTTCATTCTTCTGCATGTTGCTGTCCAGCTCTCCCAGCACCACCTGCTAAAGAGGCAGTCCTTTCTCCATCGAATTCTCTTTCCTGCTTTGTCAAATATTAGTTGGCCATACATTTGTGGGCCCAGTTCTGGGTTCTCTATTCTATTCCATTTGTCTATGTGTCTGTTTTTGTGCCAATACCATAATGTCTTGATGATGACAGTCTGGGATTGTGATGCCTCCCATTTTGGTTTTCTTCTTCAATATTACTTTGGCTATTTGGGGTCTTTTGTGGTTCCATAACTCAAAATGACTGAAGGACCTCAATGTGAGACAGAAAACCATCAAAACCCTCGAAAAGAAAGTAGGAAAAAACCTTCTAGACCTCAACCGCAGCAATTTCCTACTTGACACGTCCACAAAGGCAAGGCAAATGAAAGCAAAACTGAATTCTGGGGACGTCATCAAGATAAAAAGCTTCTGCACTGCAAAGGAAACAATCAAGGAAACTAGTAGGCAACCGGCAGAATGGGAAAAGATAGTTGCAAATGACATATCAGATAAAAGGCTAGTATCCAAAATCTACAAGGAACTCACCAAACTCCACACCGAAAAAACAAATAACCCAGTGAAGAAATGGGCAGAAGACATAAACAGACACTTCTCTAAAGAGGACATACAGATGGCCTACAGGCACATGAAGCGATGCTCAACATCACTCATCATCAGGGAAACACAAATCAAAACCACACTGAGATACCACCTCATGCCATTCAGAGTGGCTAAAATGAACAAAGCAAGAGACTATAGATGCTGGCGAGGGTGTGGAGAATGGGCACTCTCCTCCACTGTTGGTGGCAATGTAAACTGGTACAGCCACTCTGGAAAACAGTGTGGAGGTTCCCCAAAATACTATCCATAGAACTCCCTTATGACCCAGCAATAGCAATGCTAGGGATTTACCCAAGGAATGCAGAAATGCTGATGCATAGGAGCACATGTACCCCAATGTTCATAGCAGCAATGTCAACAATAGCCAAATCATGGGAAGAGCCTAAATGCCCATTACCTGATGAATGTATCAAGAAGATGTGGTATATATACACAATGGAGTACTACATGGCAATGAGAAAGAATGAAATATGGCCATTTGTAGGAAAGTGGATGGACCTTGAGGGTGTCACACTAAGCGAAATAAATCAGGCAGAGAAGGACAGATACCATATGTTTGCACTCATCAGTCTAACAGGAGAACAGGAGAAACCTAATGGAGGACCAGGGGGAGCGGAAGAGGGAAAGAGAGTTGAGGAGAGAGAGGGATGCAAAACTTGAGAGACTATTAATACTGAAAAAGAACAGAAGGGTTGAAGGAGGAGGGGCAGGGGGAAAAGAGGTGGTGGTAATGAAGGAAGGCACTTGTGGGGAAGAGCACTGGGTGTTACATGGAAACCAATTTGACAATAAACTATATAAAAAATTTCAAAATTTATTGGTCTCCGTTTTTCACTTTTAAATATTTTTTAATGTTTTATTTATTTTTTAATACAGAGAGAGACAGAGCATGAGATGGGGAGGGGCAGAGAGAGAAGGAGACACAGAACTGGAAGCAGGCTCCAGGCTCTGAGCTAGCTGTTAGCACAGAGCCTGACACGGGGCTCGAACCCACGAACGTGAGATCTGACCTGAGCCGAAGCCAGAGGCTTAACCGACTGAGCCACCCAGACGCCCCCGTTTTTCACTTTTAAAATGGGATAACAATATTTTCTTTGAAGCTTTTCTGTGAGGAATATGATAATATATACTAAGTGATTAATATACTGAAAATCATTACATGTATTTGTGGTATCTCTGTGTATTTTAGCCAAAGAGAAAAAAAATGTTCCTTTCTCTCTAAATATTACAAACCTGTTGTATGTTAATTCAGATTTTCTGTACATTCTTTGAGTGTATGAGGTTGTGTGTGTATATGTGAGCTAGTGCCTCTGCAATGTGTCTACAGATGCTTCTGCTTTTTAATGTCATTAAAGCCACCGTTTTGTATTTTAAAAAGAAAAAAAAAACATAGGGTGGAAAAATATATTTTAAATTTAAAAAATAAGACCAATATATATTCTGCCTGCAAGACACTCACCTCAGACCTAAAGATACATACAGACTGAATGTAAAGGGATGGAAAACATTTATGATGCAAATGAAAGGAGAAAAAAATGTGGTAGCAACACATAAATCAGAGAAACTAAACTTTATTTTTACTTCATTTCATCATATTTTTATTCTTCACAACTCGATTTTTTGGGATATGGTGTCATATTTTACACTCTTATTTTGTGAATCCCTTGACTGATTTTTACCCAGATAGTTATTTTTACTGTTTTTGTGAATCCTGGGTTTTTTTCCATAATATTTTATTGTCAAATTATTTTCCATATAACACCCAGTGCTCTTCCCCTTAAGTGCCCTCCACCATCACCACCACCTCTTTTCCTCCCTCCCCCTTCCCATTCAACTCTCAGTTCATTTTCAGCATTCAATAGTCTCTCAAGTTTTGCATCCCTCTCTCTCCCCAACTCTCTCTCCCTCCTCCGCTCCCCCTGGTTCTCCATTAGGTCTCTCATGTTTTCCTGCTAGACCTATGAGTGCAAACATATGGTTTCCGTCCTTCTCTGCCTGGCTTACTTCACACAGCATGACACCCTCAAGGTCCATCCACTTTCCTACAAAGGGCCATATGTCATTCCCTCTCATTGCCATGTAGTACTCCATCGTGAATATATACCACATCTTCTTGATCCATTCGTCAGGTGATGGACATTTAGGCTCCTTCCATGTTTTGGCTATTGTTGACATTGCTGCTATGAACATTGGGGTACATGTGCTCCTA
>NC_043717.1:47049031-47055406 GCF_006229205.1 Suricata suricatta | reverse complement strand
CAAAGCTGTCATCATCAAGACAGTATGGTATTGGTACAAAAACAGACACAATGGAATAGAATAGAGAATCCAGAGCTGGGCCCACATATGTATGGCCAATTAATTTTTGACAAAGTAGGAAAGAGTATGCAATGGAAAAAAGACTGCCTCTTTAGCAGGTGGTGCTGGGAGAACTGGACAGCAACATGCACAAGAATGAAACTAGACCACTTTCTTACACCATACACAAAAATAAAATCAAAATGGCTGAAGAACCTGAATGTGAGACAGGAAACCATCAAAACCCTCGAGGAGAAAGTAGGAAAAAACCTCCTAGACCTCCACCGCAGCAATCTCCTACTTGACCCATCCTCAAAGGCAAGGGAAATTAAAGCAAAGCTGAATCCTTGGGACTTCATCAAGATGAATCCTGTTTTTTATATGCTAACCTATGGCCTCTCCTTTCCACTAAAAGTGTTCCCTCTAATATTTCTTGTAGGGCTGGGTTAATGGTCACAAATTCCTTTAGTTTTTGTTTGAGAAGATCTTTATCTCTTCTTCTATGTTAAATGATAGCTTTGCTGGGGAGGATATTCCTGGATGCAGAGTTTCTTCCTTTCAGCACTTAGAATGTATCATGCTACTTCCTTCTGACCTGAAAAATAACTGATACAGACTTTAAAACAAAGAATGTAACAAGGGACAAAAGGGGTATTAGATAATAAGAAAGGTGTTGATCCAACAAAAGGATATAACAATTGTAAATATCTGTACACTGGAGCACCTAAATACATAAAGCAAAGATTAATGGAAATTAGTGGAAATAAAGACAGAATAACAGGAGAGGACTTCAACACCCCACTTATATCAATGGATAGATCACCCAGGTAGAAGAACAATAAGAAAATAGTGACTTTGAATGACATATTAGATATTAAGGTAGAAGTGAAGATGATGGAAGAGTAAGAGGACCCTAAGCTTGTCTAGTCCCCTGAACACACTAGGTAAATATCAAGTCATTTTGAATACCCAATAAATAAATCTGAGGACTGAAAGAACAAACTGTACATCTATAGGGAGGAAAACAGTCAAATAGTGGAAGGTAGGTGCTGCAAAGAGTTGATTTAGAGAGAAAAGAATTACAAAGGGGGGGAGTCTTGATCATGGAGAGAGAGAGAGAGAGAGAGAGAGGGGGGGGCACAGTGTATTGCAAAAGAAAAACTCTTCCACAAAACCATTGACTGGGAAAAGGAGAGGGTCAGACTACCACAAGTTTTTATAAGCAGTGAAGCTCAAAATCTGAAGTTTTAGAAGTATGTACCATCTCCGAGATCATGCCTGGTGAGCTTAGTTGTGTTCCTGTAGGGAGGGATGGCAGAGGCATGGGAATAGGCAACATGGTCTGAGGATCGCCAGGGTCACATACGAAGAAAGAGTTCCCCTTCTTGGAGTGCACTTGAGAGTGGTGGCATGGCCTCTCTAGGGAAAAAATTGCAGGTGGATGCCAACTTGCTGCCCTTCTCACTAGCATAGGAACAGAGACACCTGCTGAAGGCAGAAAACCTTGGTGCAAGCTTCTTGCTATACTTTACCATAAACACCGAACTATTGTGCAGTTGTGTGACTGCATGTCTGAGACAAACTGGCACTGGCCCCAGTGTGGCAAAACCCTTCCCCAGAGGATTGGTGCACATTTGCACTGTTCTGGGATCCTAAAATTCGGAACTTTGAAACCCAGTTGTATGCCTGACATAAATTACAGGAGTACAGTGTGCCTAGCAGACAGACACCTTGGACATAGACAAGGTAAAAACAGGGATATGACAGAAGCCAGGGACACAAGAGAGAAGATTGTTTACTCTTCTGTGAGGGCTTCCTGAAGAGTGGTGATGCCCCCTCCACTCCAGAGAAGAGAGTGGGGTGATGCCATTTTCTCCTCCTGCCCATCAACATTTACAGACAGCGCTCCTCAGTGGAGGCTAGAGCTACTTGCATCAAGCTTCACCCTCTTGTGTCTTATAGCTGTATCTCCACCAGAGCAATTCCTCCTGAGAATCAGCAGGACAAGCCTCTTCCCCAGAAGGCCGATCATAAACCCCTCACATGTACTAAGTCTGCTGATCATAGAGTGCTGCAAAACTTCAGCTCTAGGGGCAATAAAGTCTCTCTTCTTTTAGCAAACCGACCAAAACACACCTAGATAGAACTTGCCACGCTGTGGACAAGGTCCAAACACCTCCAACTGAAAATAAGGAGAAACTGCAGAGGAATAACCAGAGGGAAGATGCAGTCAAAATAAAACAGCAGTGGACACAGTCTGAACACCTCCTGAAGTATCAGACCCAAAAAAGTATAAGACCTCTTATTAATATAGCCATTACTCAAAAGTGGAAATATAACAGCCATTCCTAACACTCACCCCCCCAAAACAGTGACCTAGACAAAATGGCAGGACAGAGCAATTCACCCCAAAAGAAAGAACAGGAAAAATTAAGTAGCCAACTAATTAATCAAAGCAGATATAAGTAAGATGCCTGAACCAGAATTTAAAACACCAGTCATAAGATACTAGCTGAGCTTGAGAAAAGCATAGAAGACACTAGACAACCATTATCCCTTACTGCAGAAATAAAAGAACTGACAACTATCCAGACACAAATAAAAAAATGCTACAACTCAGATGTAAAACTGATTGCAGTGACAACAAGGATGAATGAAGCAGAGGAACAAATCAATGATATAGAAGATAAAATTATGGAAGCTGGAAAGAAGAGGGAAAGAAAGGTATTGGATCACAAATGTAGACTTAGAGAACTCAGCAACTCTTTAAATTTCAATAACATTTGTAACACAGGAATCTCAGAAGAAGAAGAGAGGGAAAAAGAAGCAAAAGGTTAATTTAAACAAATTATAGCTGCAATCTTCCCTAATCTGGAGAAGTACACAGAAATCAAAATCCAATGACCAGTGTGAGGTGGTATCTCAGTGTGGTTTTGATTTGTATTTCTCTGATGATGAGTGAATCTGAAGCAGGCTCCAGGCTCTGAGCTGTCAGCACAGAGCCTGACCCGGGGCTCAAACCCACAGACTATGAGATCATGACCTGAGCTAAAGTCGGATGCTCAACTGACTGAGCCACCCAGGCGCCCCATTTCATTACCATTTAATGTAGTACTGAAAGTCTTACCCTCACCCATTAGACAAAAAAAAAAAAAAGACATCAAAATTAGCAAGAAGTCAAAATTCCACTATTTGCAGATGACATGATCTTCGATGTAGAAAACCTAAAATGCATGAACTTAGCAGTCACAGGATATAAAATCAACATACAGAAATCCATTGCATTTTTAAAAATTTTCTATGTTTATTTATTATTGAGACAGAGAGAGCACAAGCATGGGAGGGGCAGAGAGAGAGACACACAGAATTGGAAGCAGGCTCCAGACTCTGAACTGACAGCAGAGAGCCCATTGTGGGGCTCAAACCCACAAATTGTGAGATCATGACCTGAACCAAAGTCGGACGCTTAACTGACTGAGGCACCCAGGTGCCCCAGAAATCCATTATATTTCTATACACGAATAATGAAGCATCAGAAGGAGAAATAAAGAAATAGATCCCATTTATAATTACAACAAAAATCATAAGGTACCTAGACTAGGAATAAACCTAAACAAAGAGAGAAAAGATTTGTAGTCTGAAAATAATAGAACACTTAAGTAACAAATTGAAAAGGACACAAAGAAATGGAAAAACGTCCCGTGCTCATGAATTGAAAGAACAAATATCAAAAGAGTTAGGGAGAGAGAGGGAGTCAAACCACAAGAGAATCTTGAATACTGAAAATGAACTGAGGGCTGAAGGGGGAGGGGGAAAAGGGAAGGGGGGTAATGGACATGGAGGAGGGCATTTGTGGGGAAGAGCACTGGGTATTATATGGAAACCAACTTGACAATAAACTATATATAAAAAAGAAAGAACAAATATTGTTTTGTTTTGCTACCCAAAGTAATGTACAAATTTAGCAAAATCCCCATCAAAATACTACCAGTATTTTTCACAGAAGTAGAAAAATCAATGCTAAGTTTTGTATGAAACACAAAAGACCCCAAAAAACCAAAGCAATCCTGAAAAAAAAAAAAAGCAAAGCTGGAGGCATCATGATTCCAGACTTCAAGGTACAATCCAAAGCTTTAGTAATCAACAGAGTATGGTGTTGGCACAGAAACAGACAGATCTATGGAACAAAATAAAGAATCCAGAAATGGACCCACAAATGTATGGCCAACTAGTGTTTGACAAAACAGGAAAGAGTATCCATTGGAAAAAAGAGTCTTTTCAGCAAGTGGTGCTGGAAAAACTAGACAGCAGCATGCAGAAGAATGAAACTGGACGACTTTCTTACACTATACACAGAAAGAAACTCAAAATGAATGACAGATCTAAATATGAGACAAAATCTTAGTGGAGAATACAAACAGCAAGCTCTTTGACCTTGGCCATAGCAACTTTTTACTACACACGTCTCTGAAAGCAAGGTAAGTAAAAGCAAACATTAGCTATTGAGACTTCAGCAAGACAAAAAGCACAGTTAAGGAAACAACACAACTAAGAAGCATCCTATGGACTGCAGGAAGATGTTTTTGTGTAACATATCAGATAAAGGTTTAGTTCCAAAATCCAAAAATCACTTTTCTGAAGAAGAAATCCAGATGGCTAAAAACACATGAAAAGATGCTCATCTTTCATCATCAGAGAAATAGAAATCAAAACTTCAATGAGATACCACCTTGCACTTGTCAGAATGGCTAAAATTAACAAAACATGAAACATCAGGTGTTGGTGAGATGCAGAGAAAGGGGAACCCTCCTACACTGTTGGTGTGAGTGAAAACTGGTGCACCCAATCTGGAAGTAGTATGGATGTTTTTTAAAAAGTTAAAATTAGAACTATCCTACAAGCCAGAAAGTACACTACAGGTATTTACCCCAAAGATACAAACATACAGATTCAAAGTGATACATGCATCCCGATCTTTATAGGAATATTATCAATAATAACCAAATTATGTGATACACACATGCAATGGAATATTAGTCATAAGCATGAAATCTTGCCATGAAATGGATGAAGCTAGAGTGTATTAGGCTAACCAAAATAAGTTAGAAAGACAGAAAAGACAAATACCATATGATTTCACTCATATATGGAATATAAGAAACAAAACAAATAAGTATATCAGATGGGGGAAAAAGACTGAAAGAGGGAAGCAAACTATAAGAGACTCTTAATGTTAGTGAACAAACCAAGTGTAGATGGAAGGAGGAAGGTGATGGATGGGTTAAATGTGTAATGGATATTAAGGAGGCTACTTGTCATATGGGCACTGGGTGTTATATGTAGGTGATTATTCACTAAATTTTTTAAAAAACTTTTTAACATTTATTCATTTTTGAGAGACAGATAGAGACAGAGCGTGAGTGGGGGAGAGGCAGAGAGAGAGGGAAACACAGAATCCTAAGCAGGCTCCAAGCTCTGGCTGTCAGCACAGGCTCAAACCCACGAACCGTGAGATCATGACCTGAGCCAAAGTCAGACGTTTAACTGAGTGAGTCACCCAGTTGCTCCAGTGAATCATTAAATTCTACTCTGACACCAATATTCCACTATATGTTAACTAGCTATAATTTATTTTTATTAAGTTTATTTATTTATTTTGAAGGAGACAGAGAGAGTGCAAGAGGGGGAGAGACAGAAAAATAGGGAGTTAGAGAGAATGCCAATCAGGCTCCACACTGACAGCATGGAGCCCAATGTGGGGCTCAATCTTATGAACTGTGATATCAAGACCTGAACCAAACCAAGAGTCAGATTCTTTTTTTATTTCTCTCTGACTTTCTTTTTTTTTTTTAAATATTTTATTGTCAAATTGTTTTCCATACAACACCCAATGATCTTCCCCTTAAGTGCCCTCCACCATCACCACCACCTCTTCCCCCCCCTTTCAACCCTCAGTTCATTCTCAGCATTCAATAGTCTCTCAAGTTTTGCATCCCTCTCTCTCCCCAACTCTCTCTCCCTCCTCCGCTCCCCCTGGTTCTCCATTAGGTCTCTCCTGTTTTCCTGTTAGACCTATGAGTGCAAACATATGGTTTCTGTCTTTCTCTGCCTGGCTTACTTCGCTCAGCATGACACCTTCAAGGTCCATCCACTTTCCTACAAATGGCCATATGTCATTCCCTCTCATTGCCATGTAGTACTCCATCGTGAATATATACCACATCTTCCTGATCCACTCATCAGGTGACGGACATTTAGGCTCCTTCCATGTTTTGGCTATTGTTGACATTGCTGCTATGAACATTGGGGTACATGTGCTCCTATGCATCAGCATTT
>NC_043717.1:47038158-47048931 GCF_006229205.1 Suricata suricatta | reverse complement strand
GAAAGAGTCAGATTCTTAACCGACTGAGCTCCCCATGTGCCCCTTAATTAACTGCAATTTAAATAAAAATTGGGAAAAATAAAAAATAAAAATAATAAAATCTTATACTTAAAATTTCATAAAATGTAAAAAAAAGAATGACATTTTAGACCAAATGGACATAACAAATATATACAGAACATTCTATCTAAATACAGTAGTATGCATATTCTTTTCAAGTGCATATGGAACATTCTCCAGAATAAATCACGTGTTGTGCCACGAAACAAGTCTCAATAAATTTAAGAAAATTATAGTCATAGCATGCATTTTCTCTGGCAATGGTATAAAATTAGAAATAAATTACAAGATAAGACACTAAACAAGATTATACTACACAACCAATGGGTCAAAAAAGCAGTTAAAGAAAAAATTTAAAAACATACATAAAAAAATAAAAATTAAACACAATAGTCCAAAATCTTTGGAACACAGAGAATACAGTTTTAAGAGTTTTAAGAGTGTAATGCTACACGTTTACTTCAAGAAAAAACCAAAAGACCCAATCTAACCTTACATATAAAGGAATTACAAAAAGAAAAATAAGCAACGCCCAGATTAATTAGAAGGAAAAAAATAATAAAGGAAAGAGCACAAATAAAAGCCATAGAAACTTTAAAAAAAAACAATCTCAGGTTATGATCTCACAGTTTGTGGATTCGAGCCCCATGTTGGGGTCTGTGCTAACAGTGCGGAGCCTGCTTGGGATTCCCCATCTCCCTCTCTCTCTCAAAAAATAAATAAACATTTAAAAAACAAAAATAAAAGCAATGAATCTGAGAGCTGTTTTTCTGAAAACAAACTAAACTGCTTAACCCTTAGCCAGACTCATCATGAAAAAAAAGTATTCTCAAAAATGAAAACAGAAATGAGAGAGAAGTAACAACTGACATCACAGAAATAAAAAGGGATTAGAATAGAATACTATAAAAATTATGTATCAACAAATTGTGCAACCTAGCTAAAAAAGACATATTTCTGAAAAAATGCAATCTTCCAAAATTCAATAATGAAGAAAAAATATGAATAGGCCAATTACTAGTAACAAAATTGAATCAGTAACTTAAAAATTATCAAAAAATAAAAGTTCAGTACCAGATCGATTCACAGGTGAATTCTACCAAACATTAAAACAAGGAAAACAGTTAATACCTATTCCCAAACCATTCCAAACAATAGAAAAGAAAAATAAAGCCTCCAAATACATTCTATGAGGCCAACATTACTCTGATACAAAAACAAGACAAAGATATCACAAAAAAAGAAAGCTATAGGTTAATATCCCTGATGAACATAGATGCAAAATACCCCTCTCATATTAGCAAAACACATTCAATAAACCATCAAGTGGGATTTATTCTGAAGATGCAAATCAATCAACACAATACACCACATAAACAAAATGAAGGTTCAAAATCATATAATCATCTCAATGGAAGCAGAAAAAAACATCAAACAAAATTCGACATCCATTCATGACAAAAACTCTCAGAAAAGTGGTGTACAGAGAACATACCTCCATATAAGAAATGCCATATACAGGAAACCCATAGGTAATATACTCAAGGGTGAAAAACTGACAGCTTTATCACTAAGATCAGGAATAAGACAAGGATTTCCACTCTTGCCACTTTTATTCAATATAGTACTGGAAGTCCTAGACACAGCAATCCGATAATGAAAAAAAGTAAGACATCAATATTGATAAAGATGTTAAACTGTCACCATTTGCAGATGACATAGTACTATACATAGAAAATTCTTAAGACTCCACCAAAAAAACCTACTAGAAGTACTATATGAATTCAGTATAAAGTTACAGGATACAAAATTAATACCCATAAATTAGTAGCATTTGTATACACTAATAACAAAGCAGAGGAAAGAGAAACTTTAAAAAATAACCCTGTTGACGATAGCACCGATAAAATACCTAGGAGTAAGCTTAACCTAGCAGTAAACTTAAGTAAGAATGGGCAAGAGACCCATTCTCTGAAAACTATAAAGCTTTGGTGAAAGAAATGGAAGATTACACAAATAAATGGAAAGACATTCCATGCTTATGGATTGGAAGAATGAATATTGTTAAAACACCCATTATATACAAAGAAACCTATGAATACAATGCAATTCCTATCAAAATACCAAACACGCTTTTCAGAAAACTAGAAAAATAATATTAAAATTTTTATGAAAACAAAAAATGTCCCTACATAGCCAGAGTAATTTTGAGAACAAAACACGCTGGAGGTATCACAATTCTATATTTTAAGATATACTATAAAAATGTAGTAATTGAAACAATATAGTACTGGCAGAAAACTTGATACATAAATCTATGAACAGAATAGTGCACATAAATAAACCCACACGTATATGATCAAATAACCTATGAAACAAGAGGCAAGAATGTACAGTGAGGAAAAGATAGTCTTTTCAATAAATGATACTAAGAGGGGAACCTGCATAGCTCAGTCAGTTAAGCGTCTGACTTTGGCTTGGGTCATGATCTCACGGTTCATGGGTTCGAGCCCCGCATTGGGCTCTGTGCTGCCAGCTAACTCAGAGTCTGGAGCCTGTCTTCAAATTCTGTATCTTGCTCTCTTTCTGACCCTTCCCTGCTCAAGCTGTCTCTCTCTCTCTCAAAAATAAATAAAACATTTAAAAATAAAAAATAAATGAGACTAGGAAAACATGTAAAAGAATGAAATTGGACAAGTTTCTAACACCATACACAAAATAAACTCAAAATGTATTAAAGACCTAAATATGAGATCTAAAAATATTAGAAATAAACACAAGTAATAATTATTCTGACATCAGCTATAGAAATATTTTTCTAGATATGCCTCTTCAGGCAAGGGAAATGAAAGCAAAATTAAACTACTGGTATTACTTCAAAATAAATGACTTCACAGCCTGGAAGCCATCCCAAATAAAGGGGGGGGTGAACCCACTGAATGGGAGAAGATATTTGCAAATGATATTTTTAATAAGCGGTTAATGTCCAAACTATATAAAGAACTTTTAAAGCTAGACAACAAATAAACAAACAATCTTTGTTTTAAAAATAGACTGTGAAACAAAATAGACATTTATCCAAAATAGACATGTATCCAATAGACACATGAAAAGATGATCAACATCACTAGTCATCAGGGAAAGGCAAATCAAAACCACAGAAAAATATCACCTTATGCCTACAAAATGGCTAGAATACAAAAGACGAGATATAACAAATGTTGGAAATGATGTGGAGGGGAAAAGAGAGCGGGTGAGAGTGAGGGACACAGATCAAGGGAGACTACTGAATACTGAAAATGAACCATGGACTGAAGGGGGAGGGGGAGGGAGGTGTGATGGTCATGGTGGGGGGCACTTGTGGGGAGAAGCACTGGGTGTTATACGGAAACCAATTTGAAAATAAACTATTTAAAAAATAAATAAAATTTTAAAAAAAGGAAATGATGTGGAGAAAAAGGAACCTTTGTATACCGTTGGTTGTAGTGTAAATTAAAATAGCCACAGTGAAAATCAGTGTGGAGTTTCCTCAAAAATATCAAAATAAAATTACCACATGATTTAATACTTACACTCTTAAGTATTTACCCAAAGAAAATAAAAACACTTTCAAATATATGTGTGTATATACGTATATGTATATGTATACGTATATGTATATGTATATGTATATGTATGTATGTGTATATACATTCCTATGTTTGTTTCAGCATCACTTACAATAGTCAAGACATGGAAGCACCCAAGTGTTCGTCGATAGATGACTGGATAAGGAAGACATATAGAATACATATATACAATGGATAACAACATAGATGGATCAAGAGAGTATTAGGGTAAGTGAAATAAGTCAAACAAGGAAAGAGAAATATCACAAGATTTTACTCATATGTGGAATAAAACAATAACAATCAAATGAAAAGGAAAAATTAAAAAAAAACAGAAAACCAACTGATTATTTCCAGATGAAAGAAGGTGGGGTGCTGGGCAACATGGGTGAAGAGGACCTGGAGATACAGGCTTCTAGTTATGAAATGAATATGTCATGGGAATTAAAAGCACACCATAAAAAATACAGGCCAGATTGGCTTTATCAGTTTGCATTCCCACCAACAGTGCAAGAGTGCTCCCCTTTCTCCACATCCTGATAACATTTGTTTGTTTTGTTGGTAAATTTAGCCATTCTGACAGGTATGAAGTGACATCTCATTGTAGTTTTCGTTTGTATTACCCTGATGATGAGTGACTTTCAGCATCTTTTCATGTGTCTGGTGACCATTTGCATGTCTTTTTTGGAAAAATGTCTCTTCATGTCTTCTGCTAAATTTTTAATTAGATTATTCATTCTTTTGGTGTTGAGTTTTATAAATTCTTTATGTATTTTGGGTACTAACCCTTTATCAGAAATGTCATTTTCAAATATATTCTCCCATTCTTTATTTATGCTGCCTTTTAATTTTGTTGACTGTTCCTTCGATGTGCAAGAATTTTTAGTTTAATAATGTCCCAATAGTTTGTTTTTGCTTTCATTTCCCTTGCTTCAAAAAATCATCTAGAAAGAAGTTGCCACAGCTGATGTCAAAGAGTTTACTGTCGGAGTGCTTGGGTCGGACAGTGGGTTATGTGTCTGACTCTTGATTTTAGCTCAGTTCAGGATCTCATGCTTCATGAATTTGAGCCCTTCATTGGGCTCTGTGCTGACATCATGGAACCTGCAAGATATTCTCTCTCTCCCTCTCTCTCATCTCTCCCTCACTCACTCATTCATGTGTGCTCTTTCTCGCTCTCAAGATAAATAATCTTTAAAAAAAAAAACACCAGTGTTCTAAACTATCCTAAAATTCCTATAGAACCACAAAAGACCTCGAATATCCTAAGAAGAAAACCAAAATGGGAGGCATCACAATCCCAGACTTTAGCCTCTACTACAAAGCAGTCATCATCAAGACAGTATGGTATTGCCACAAAAACAGACACATAAACCAATGGAATAGAATAGAGAACCCAGAACTGGACCCACAAATATATGGCCAATTAATTTTTGACAAAGCAGGAAAGTGTATCCAATGGGAAAAGACAGCCTCTTTAACAGGTGGTGCTGGGAGAACTGGACAGCAACATGCAGAAGAATGAAATTAGACCACTTTCTTACACCATACACAAAAATAAACTCAAAATGGCTGAAGGACTTGAATGTGAGACAGAAAACTATCAATACCCTCGAGGGGAAAGTAGGAAACAGGCTCCTTGACCTCAACCACATCAATTTCCTACTCGACACAACCCCAAAGGCAAGGGAATCAAGAACAAAAATGTGGGACCTCATCAAGATAAAAAGCTTCTGCACACCAAAGGAAACAATCAAGAAAACTAATAGGCAACCGACAGAATGGGAAAAAGATAGTTGGGCTAGTATCCAAAGTCTACAAGGAACTCACTAAACGCCACACTCAAAAAACGAATAACCCAGTGAAGAAATGGGTAGAAGACATAAACAGACACTTCTCCAAAGCGGACATCCACATGGCCTACAGGCACATGAAATGATGCTCAAAATCACTCATCATCAGGGAAACACAAATCAAAACCACACTGAGATACCACCTCATGCCATTCAGAGTGGCTAAAATGAACAAATCAAGAGACTATAGATGCTGGCGAGGGTGTGGAGAAACGGGCACCCTCCTACACTGTTGATGGGAGTGTAAACTGGTACAGCCACTCTGGAAAACAGTATGGAAGTTCCTAAAAAATCTATCAATAGAACTCCCCTATGATCCAGCAATAGCAATACCAGGGCTTTACCCAAGGGATACAGAAGTGCTGATGCATAGGGACACATATACCCCAATGTTCATAGCGGCACTTTCAACAATAGCCAAATCATGGAAAAAGCCTAAATTTCCATCACCTGAAGAATGGATCAAGAAGATATGGTTTATCTGTACAATGGAATACTACATGGCAATGAGAAAGAATGAAATCTGGCCATTTGTAGTAACTTGGATGGACCTCAAGAGTGTCATGCTAAGTGAAATAAGTCAGGCAGAGAAGGACAGATACCATATGTTTTCACTCATAAGTCTCACAGGAGAAACTTAGCAGAGGACCATGGGGAGGGGAAGGAGGGAAAGAGTTAGGGAGAGGGAGGGAGGCACATCATGAGAGACTCTTCAATACTGAGAACAAACAGGGCTGAAGGGGGTGGATGAAAGGGGAAGGGGGTGATGGTTATGGTGGAGGGCACTTGTGGGTAAGAGCACTGGGTTTTATATTGAAACCAACTTGGCAATAAACTATTAAAAAACTGTGTTCTCCTCTATGATTTTAATGGTTTCATGTCTCTCATTTAGGTCTTTCATCCATTTTGAAATTATTTTTTTGTTATGCATAAAAAAGTGGTACAGTTTCATTCTTTTACATGTTGTCATCCAGTTTTCCAAACACCATTTGTTGAAAAGACTGTTCCCCGCCCCCCACTGGAATTTCCTTCCTGCTTTCTCAAAATTAACTTATCACAGAGTTGTGAGTTCCTTTTTGGGTTTTCTATTCTGTTCTATTGATTAATATGTATGTTTTTGTACCAGGACCTTACTGTTTTGATCACTGTAGCTTTGCATATACTTGAAGTCTGAAATTGTAATGCCTTCAGCGTGCTTTTCTTTCTCAAGGTTGCTTTGGTTATTTGGAGTCTTTTGCAGTTCAATAGAAAATTTCAGTTTTGTGAAAAATGCCATTGGTATTTTGACCAGGATTGCCATAAATGTGTATATTGATTTGTCTCATACAGAAAATTTTCACAATATTTATTTTTGCAATACACAAGCATGGAATATCTTCAGAATAATTTTCAGAATATAGGTCTTTCACCTCCTTGGTTAGGTTTATTCTTAGGTATCTTATGGTTTTGGGTAGAATTTTAAATTGGATTGATTCCTTAGTTTCTCTTTCTGCTGCTTCATTATTGGTATATAGAAACCCAACATAATTCTGTACATCAATTTTGCATCCTGTGAATTTACTGAATTTGTTTATTGCTTCTAGAAGGTTTTTTTGGTGGAATCTTTCAGATTTTCTATAGTTCAAATAGTGAAAGTTTCACTTCTTCCTTGCCAATTTGGATCCCTTCTATTTCCTTTTGTTGTTTGATTGCTGTGGCTAAGTCTTCCAATGTATATTTAATAACAGTGGTGAGAGTGGACATCCTTGTCTTGTTCCTTATCATAGAAAAAAAAGCTATCAGTTTTTCCTCATTGGGAATTATCAGTTACTCTGGAACACAGTATAGAGATTCCTCAAAAGTTAAAAATTGAACTACCCTACAATCCAGTAATTGTACTACAAGATATTTACTGAAAGGAAACAAAAATAGTAATTAAAAGCAATATATGCGCCCTTCTGTTTATAGTAGCATTATCTGTAATAGCCAAATTATGGAAACATATAATGTTTATTGATAATAAATGGATAAAGAGTATATGTGTGTCTACTGATTAATAAATGGATAAAGAATATAAAGAGTATTTATATGAGTATACATACACAGAATGGAATATTACTCAGCCAAACGAAAGTATGTAATGTTGCCATTTGCAATGATGTGGATGGAGCTGGAGAGTGTTATGCTAAGCAAAATAAGTCAGAGAAACCTAATGCCTATGATTTCACTATATGTGTAACTTAAGAAACAAAAGAGACCAGTGTAGGGGAAAAAAGTGAAAGACGCAAATTGAGAAAAAGACTCTTAACTATAGAGAACAAACTGATGGTTACCAGAAGAGGAAGTGGGTGGGAGGATGGGTTAAATAGGTGATGGAGATAATGGGGTGCACTTGTGATGAGCATCGCCTGTTGTATGGAAGTGTTTAATCACTATATTGTACACCTAAAACTAATATTATCCTGTATGTTAATTAACTGGAATGTAAATAAAAACTAAAAAATGAAATATAGCCAATGAAATTGTAATAACGTTGTATGGTGTCAGATAGTAGCTATAGTAATGGTGATCATAGAATAATGCATAAAATTGTAATACCACTGTGCTGTACATCTAAAACTAATTTCTATGGAAACCAATTTGACAATAAACTATGAAAAAAAGACCTGAGTCACATGGCAGTATCAGCTTTTATACAGTACTGCTTTAATAAAAAGTAATTTTAAAGAAAAGATAAAACTAATTTAATATTGTGTATCAACCATAATTTTTTTTTAAAAATCATAAAAACCATTCAACCTTCCAAGACGGAATCAGGAAGAAATACAAAATCTGAGGAGACCAATTACAAGTAATGAAACTCAATCAGTAATCAAAAGACACCCAACAAGCAAAGTCTAGGACCAGATGGCTTAATGGGTGAATTGTGTCAAACATTTAAAGAGTTAATGCATTTTTCTCAAGCTATTTCCAAAAATTGAGGAGGAAGAAATGGTTTCAAACTCATTCTATGAGGCCAGACTATCATTCTATGAAATACAAATACACTTAAAAATATTTAGAGGTAAATATCCTTGATGAGAGCAGATGCAAAAATATTCAACAAAATATTAGCAAACCAATATGACAAAACATTAAAAGGATCATACATCATGGTGTTGTGGGATTTATTCCAGGGATTTAATGATGATTTTTTTAAATGTTTTTTATTTATTTTTGAGAGACAGTGAGAGCAGGGGAGGGTCAGAGAGACAGAGAGATTCAGAGTCTGACGCAGTCTTCAGGCTCTGAGATAGTCTCAGCACAAAGCCCAATGTGGGGCTCGAACCCACAAACTGTGTGATCATGACCTGAGCCAAAGCCCAATGCTTAACCGATTGAGCAACCCAGCCACCCCTCAATGATGATTTAGTACCACAAACCAATTAACTGACACACCATATTAATAAAGGATAAAAATCATGTGATCATCTCAATAGAAGTGAAAAAAGCATTTGATGAAATTTATCCATTTACATTAAAAAATCTTTAAAAAGTGGATTTAGAGCAAATACACCTCAACGTAATAAAGGCCATATATTAAAACTCCTCAGCTAACTTTATGATCAATATTGAAAAACTGAGAAGTTTCCCTCAAAGATCAGGATGAAAACAAGGATGTTCACTCTCACTTTTTTTTCAACATAGTTTGGGTGTCCTATATGGATCAATTAAGCAATAAAATTAAATAAGAGGCATTCTATTGGTAAGGAAGAAGTAAAAGCGTCACTATTTGCAGATGACATGATACTATACTTTGAAAACCCTAAATATTACACCAAAAACACTTACAATTGATAAAATAAGTGAAGAAAGGCTGCAAGATACAATATCAATACACAAAAATCTTTTGTATGTCTATATACTAATAACAAACTGCAGAAAGTGTGAAATAACCTCATTTATAATTTTATCAAAAATAATAAAATACATTGGAATAAACGAACCAAGTAAAATACCTGTGCTTTGAAAACTTTGAAACACTGGTGAAATAAATTAAATGTTATACAAATTAATAGAAATATTACTGTTCCTCTGGATTGGAAAAATTAATATTGTTAAAATATCCATACTTCTCATGTCATCTGCAAAAAGTGAAAGTTTGACTTCTTTGCCAATTCTGATGCCTTTTATTTCCTTTTGCTGTCTGATCAGAATTGGCAAAGAAGATGTCAAACTTTCACTTTTCACAGACGACATGACACTCTACATGGAAAACCCAGGAGACTCCACCAGAAGCCTTCTAGAACTTATCAATGAGTTCAGTAATGTTGCAGGGTACAAAGTCAATGTACAGAAATCAGTTGCATTCTTATACACCAAAAATGAAGCAACAGAAAGCAAGAAACAGATCCCATTCACAATTGCACGAAAAACCATAAAATACCTAGGAGTAAACCTAAGGATGTAAGAGACCTACACGATGAAAACTATAGAAAACTTATGAAAGAGATTGAAGAAGGCACCAAGAAATGGAAAAATATTCCATGCTCATGGATCGGAAGAATAAACATTGTGAAAATGTCATTACTACCCAAAGCAATCTACACATTCAATGCAATCCCCATCAAAATTGTACCAACATTCTCCTCAAAGCTAGAACAAACTATACTCAATTTGGTATGGAACCACAAAAGACCCTGAATAGCCAAAGTTTTATTGAAGAAGAAAACCGAAACGGGATCACAATCCCAGACTTTATCCTTTACTACAAAGCTGTTATTATCAAGACAGTATGATATTCGCACAAAAACAAATGGACAAATGGAATAGATTAGAGAGCCCAGAAATGGACCCACAAGTGTATGGCCAATTAATTTTTGACAAAGCAGGAAAGAGTATCCGATGGAAAAAGGACTGCTTCTTTAGCAGGTGGTGCTGGGTGAACTGGACAGCAACATGCAGAAGAATGAAACTAGACCATTCTCTTACACCATACACAAAAATAAACTCAAAATGGCTGAAGGATCTGAATGTGAGACAGGAAACCATCAAAACCCTCCAGGAGAAAGTAGGAAACAACCTCCTTGACCTCAACTGCAGCAATTTCCTACTTGACACATCCCCAAAAGCAAGGGAAATGAAAGCAAAACTGGACTATTGGGGCCTCATCAAGATAAAAAGCTTCTGCACACCAAAGGAAACAATCAAGAAAACTAATAGGCAACCGACAGAATGGGAAAAAGATAGTTGCAAATGACATATCAGATAAAGGGCTAGTATCCAAAATCTAC
>NC_043717.1:46939927-47038058 GCF_006229205.1 Suricata suricatta | reverse complement strand
AACAAAGCAAGAGACTATAGATGCTGGCGAGGGTGTGGAGAGACAGGCACCCTCCTACACTGTTGGGACTGTAAACTGGTACAGCCGCTCTGGAAAACAGTGTGGAGGTTCCTCAAACATCTATCAGTAGAACTCCCTTATGACCCAGCAATAGCAATGCTAGGGATTTATCCAAGGGATGTAGACGTGGTGATGCATAGGGGCACATGTACCCCAATGTTCATTGCAGCACTGGCAACAATAGCCAAAACATGGAAAGAGCATAAATGTCCATCACCTGATCAAGAAGATGTGGTATATATATACAATGGAGTATTTCATGGCAATGAGAAAGAATGAAATCTGGCCATTTGTAGCAAAGTGGATGGACCTCATTAGTTTAACAGGAGAACAGGAGAAACCTAATGGAGGACCAGGGGGAGGGGAAGAGGGAAAGAGAGTTGGAGAGAGAGAGACAAAAACCTGAGAGACTATTGAATACTGAAAACAGACTGACGGTTGAAGGGGAAGGGGGAGGGGGGGAAAGTGGTGGTGGTGATGGAAGAGGGCACTTGTGGGGAAGAGCACTGGTTGTTATACGGAAACCAATTTGACAATAAACTATTTAAAAATATATATCCATACTTCTCAAAACAATCTGCAAATGCAATGCAATCTCTAACAAAATACCCATCAGTATTTTTCACAGAACTAGAATAAGTAAGTAATTATCAAATTTGTGTAAAAACACACACAAAAAAACTCCATGAATAGGCAAGGCAATCTTAAAGAAAAAAACAGTGCTGGAGGTCTCACAATCCTAGATTTCACACGATACTTCAAAGAAACAGCAAATAATATGGTATTATCACAAAACTAGACACATAGATTAATAGACTGGAACAGAAAGTCCAGAAATAAACCCACATTAGGAGGAGAGCTAAGTTGGCAGCATAGTAGGAGGACCCTAGGCTTGCCTCATCCCTCAAAGATAGCTAGATAACTATCAAAGTATTCTGAATACCCAAGAAATCAACCTGAAGACTGACAGAACAAACTGCACAACTAGAGGAAGAGAAGAGGCCACATAGAGGAAGGGTAGGAATTGCAGAGATGTGGTTTGGGGGGACAAATGGATCACGGGTGTTGCAGAGGAGAGAGAGCCCCAGTCATGGAGAAAAGCAAGAGAGGGTTGATTCCTCAGGAAAACACATAAGGAGAGCACTTCCCCAAAGCCATTGGAGAGAAAAAGGACAGTGATGATTTTCCTAATCTTTTGCAACCAGTGAGGATCAAGGACAAGGGTTTTAGAAGTCAGTGGGCTTGGCTAGGATAGAGACCTGAGTGTGTTGCCCTACTCCTAGAAAGAAGACAGGAAAGCAGCCTTGGGGAAGGTGGTGATATCTGAGGATCACCTAAGACATGAGGAGAGGCTATTTGCTCTTCTTGAAGCACATCTGAGAGAGTTGGTGCTTGCAGAGATGCCTCTCTGTGGACAAAAGTGCCAGTGGGCACCATTTCCCTTCCCTATCCTTCAGCTTAGGTGCAGAGACACATGCTGAGGGCCCTTAACCTAGACGCTGGTTGTGTAGCCTGCTTTGCTCCAAATCCCATACACTTGTGTTTTGGCAAAACTGCCTTTCTCTGTCAAACCTGCATCAATCTCAGCATGACAAGACCCTCCCCAGAAAACTAGCCCAGGACCCTGCCACAGCATGTCTCTAACGTTTGGAATTTTAAAAGTCAGCAGGGATGGCTGAGATAGAGCCAAAAGTGCATTGTGATGCTCCAGTCAAGGAACTTAGAGATAGAAAACATGAAAACAATGATCTGAAAAATAAGGCGAAACTGAGAGCAGCAAGCACAGAGAACACTCTCCAGCACAAGGGATTTGGTTGGAGTTATTTTCTTCCCCTACAGTTCAACATAAACCAACTTTAGTAAACAACACAGCACCAGCACTGGCTAACTACCCTGTTTACACCAAGTCTTGTCCCTTTGAACCCTACTGGTACTGCTTGTCTCAGGCAAAGGTGCCTAAAGATCATCACAGTGGGCCCCTTGCCCAGAAGGCCAGCAGAAACATCCATAACCACCACGTCAACCCACCAGAGTTCTGCAACGTTTCAGTTATAGTAGAAGTAGTATCAGGTCTCATATAACAGGCAGACCAGAGCACCCTAGTTAAAACTTGCCACTCCCTGGTTAAGTTCCAAATTCTGCCCACTGCAAGCAAGGAGAGCCACTGCAGATCTGAAGGATAAAGAAGCCAAAACACAGCAGCATGGTGCAAGCAGCACACACCAAGGACACTCTCTGAAGTGCCAAGCCTTGGAAACTATATAACCAATTTTTCATAAAGTCATTACTATCAAGAGTAGGAAGAATAATAGGATTTCTAACAAGGAGAAGAAGACAGACACCTAGACAAAATGCCAAGACAGAACATCCATCCCGAAAGAAAAGAAGAAAAGGTCACAGTCAGAGATCTCACCAAAAACAATATAAGTAATGTTCCCAGTGCCCAGAGAAGCAGAATTTAGAGCAACATTCATATAGATACTCGCTAGGCTAGAGAAAAACATGGAAGACACCAACCAGGAAGACACTTACTACAGTGATAAAAGAGATTAAAATCAATAAGGTAGAAATGAAAAGTGTAATATCTGAGATTCAAAACCAACTGAATGCAATGACCACAAGGATGGAAGAAGCAGAGGAACAAATAAGTGATATAGTGGATAAAATTATGGAAAATAAAGAAGCTGATAAAAATAGAGAAAGAAGAATAATGAATCATGAGAGTAGATTTAGGGACCACAGTGACTCCATCAAATGAATAACATTTCTATCATAGGAATCTCAGAAGACCATAAGAGAGAAAAGAGGGAAGAAAGTTTATTTAAGGAAATAATAGCTGAAAACTTCTTTAATCTTGATAAGGAAATAGACATCCAAATCCAGGAAGTACAGAGAGCTCCAAGATGTTTGTAGTTAAATTTGAAAATATATAGTGAAAAAATTCCTAAAAACAGCAAGACAAAGGAAGACCCTAACTTACAAGGGAAGACCCATAAAACTAATTACAGATCTCTCCACAGAAACTTGGCAAGCCTGAAGGGAATGTCATAATATACTTAACGTGCTGAATGGGGAAAATCTGCAGCCCAGAATACTCTATCCAGCAAGGCTATCATTCAGAATAGAAGGGGACATAAAGAATTTACTAGACAAACAAAAACTAAAGGAGTTCATGATCACGAAACCAGCTCTGCAAAAAATATTAAAGGTGATTCTTTGAATAGCAAAGTAAGGTCAAGTGACAAAGACTAGAAAGGAGCAGAGAAAATCTCTAAAAACAAACATGTAAGAAAATGTCATAAATACATATTTACCAATAGTTACTCTGAATATAAAAGAACTAAACACACCAATCAAAAGACATAGAGTCTTAGAATGGAGAGAAAAAAAACCTATTTATTTCCCTAGCAGTGCTATTGCTGGGTCATAAGGGAATTATACTGATAGTCTTTTGAGGAAACTCCGCATTGTTTTCCAGAGTGGCTGTACCAATTTACATTTTCACCAACAGTGTAGGAGGGTGGCCATTTCTCCACATCCTCGCCAGCATCTACAGTCTCTTGATTTGTTCATTTTAGCCACTCTGACTGGCATGAGGTGTCATGGAAAGAGCCTAAATGTCCTTCACATGATGAATGGATCAAAAAGACGTGGTATATCCTCTATCACCTCAGATCTCGTCTACCCTTCCCTAGGTTGCGGTTTAAATGTACTGAGTGTGGAGGGAGTTAGCCTGAAGCTGAATGTCAGAAGACTGCTATCTGGGGGCTGCAGTTTCTTCATCTGTTGAATGGGGATATTATTCCCACTCTGCCTTCGTCACCAGTTGTAAGGCTCAGTGGAGCCTACCTGAAGGAGCCACGGGAAAAAAAATACAATGGAGTATTACATGGCAATGAGAAAGAATGAAATATGGCCATTTGTAGCAAAGTGGATGGACCTTGAGGGTGTCATGCTAAGCGAAATAAGTCAGGCGGAGAAGGACAGATACCATATGTTTGCACTCATATGTCTAACAAGAGAACAGGAGAAACCTAATGGAGGACCAGGGGGAGGGGAAGTGGGAAAGAGAGTTGGGGAGAGAGAGAGGGACACAAAACCTGAGAGACTATTGAATACTGAAAACGAACTGACGGTTGAAGGGGGAGGGGTAGGGGGAAAGAGGTGGTGGTAATGGAGGAGGGCATTTGTGGGGAAGAGCACTGAGTGTTATATAGAAACCCTTTCGACAATAAACTATTTAAAAAATAATAAAATAAAATAAAAATATATTATGTAACTCCAAATATATATATATTTGAAGACAGACAAAAACATTAAAACAGATCAATAAAACTAATTCTTTGGGGAAAGGTACTAAAATTGATAATCCTCTAACCAGACTTATCAAAAGGAAAAGAGAGAAAAAGCAAATAAAGTCACAAATGAGAGATGAGAAATAACAACCTGGATGATAGAAATAGAAACAATTATAAGAGAATATTATGAAAAACTATATGCCAACATGGGGCACCTGGGTGGCTCAGTCAGTTAAGCATTCAACTTCAGCTCAGTTCATGATCTTGTGATTCATTAGTGCAGGCCACACATTAGGCTATGTGCTGTCTGCACGGAGCCCACTTCGATCTGCTGTCTCCCTCTTCTGCCAATCTCCTGCTCTGTGTTTCTAAAAAATAAATAAACCTGTTTTAAAATAAAAGAAAAACTATATGCCAACAAATTGGGCAATCTGGAAGAAATGGATAAATTCCTAGAAAAGTATAAATTACCAAAACGGAAACAGTAAGATATAGAAAACTTGAACAGACTGATAACAAGAAAGGAAATTAAATAAGCAGTAAAAAATATCCCAACACACATGAGCATCTGTCATTCACAGTCATTTGACCATCCAACTTCAGCTCAGGTCATGATCTCAAAGTTTTTGAGTTTGAGCCCCGCTTTGGCTCTCTGAGGTCAGGGCAGAGCTCACTTGGGATGATCTGCCCCCGTCTCTCTCTGCCCCTCCCACACTCTTGCTCTGTCTTAAAAATTAATAAACATTTTTAAAAAATCCTTCAAAATCCAAATCTGTAAGGCCAGATGGTTTCCTAGAGAAATTCCACCAAACATCTAAAGAGATACTATGTATTCTCCTGAACCTATTCAGAAAAGGAGTAGAAAACTTCCTAACTCATTATATGAGGTGAGTGTCATTCTGATTCCAAAAAGTCCACTAAAAAAGAGAACTACAAGCCAATATCCCTAATGAACATGGATGTAAAAATTCTCAACAAAATACTAGCATATTTAACCCAATGGCATCTTAAAAGAGTCATCCACCATGATAAAGTGGGATTTATTCCTAGACTTCAGTGGTGGTTTAATATTCACAAATCATTCAACATGACATATCACATTAATAAAAGAAAAAATAAGAAATATATGATCATCTCAATAGATATAGGAAAAGCATTTGACAAAGTACAACATCCACTCAAGAATAAAAACCCTCAACAACGTAAGGATAGGGAGAATATACCACAACATCATAAGGCCATATTTGAAAAGACCACAGCTAATATCATCCTCAATGGAGGAAAAGGTGAGAGCTTTTCCTGTATAGTCAGGAAGAAGACAGAGATGTTTACTCTCCCCATTACTATTTATCATAGTACTGGAACTCTTAGCTTCATCCATCAAACAAAAAAGAAATAAAAGACATACAAATTGGCAAAGAAGTCAAGCATTCATTTTTTGTAGTTGATATGATACTGTATATAGAAAACCCAAAAGACTCCACAAAAAATTGCTAGAACTGATACATGCATTCAGCAAATTTGCAGGATACAAAAATCAGTGTACAGATATCTGTTGCATGTCTATAAACCAATAATGAAGCAGTGAATAAAGAAATCAAGGAATCAGTTCCATTTACAATTGCACCAAAGCCCATAAGATACTGAGGAATAAACTTAACCAAACAGATAAAAGATATGTGCTCTAAAAACAATAAAACACTGATGAAACATTTGAATATGACCCAAAGAAATGGAAAACCAGTCCATACTCACGGATTGAAAGATAAAGTATTGTTAACGTATCTATACTACCCAAAATAATCTACAAATTTACTGCAATCCCTATCAGAATACCACTAGCATTTTTCACAGACCTAGAAGAAACAATCCTTAAATTTGTATGGAATCACAAAAGACTTTGAAGAGCCAAAGCAATCTTGAAAACGAAAAGCGAACCTGAGCACATCACAATTCCTAACTTCAAGTTATATTACAAAATGATCAAGACAGTATGGTACTGGCACAAAAAGAGACACGTAGATGAATACAACAGAATGGAAAACCCAGAAATGCACCCACTAGTCTATGGTCAATTCATCTTCAACAAAACAGGAAAAAAATATCCAATAGGAAAATGTCTCCTCAACAAATGGTGCTGGAGAAACTGGATAGCAACATTTAAAAAAATGGAACTGGACCACTTTCATAGACCATACACAAAAACAAATTCAAAATGGATGAAAGACCTAAATGTGAGACAAGAAACCACCACAGTCCTAGAGGGGAACACAGACAGTAATCACATTGACATTGATTGAAGCAACTTCTTAAGAGATATGTCTCTGGAGGCAAGGGAAACAAAAGTGAAAATGAGCTATTGGGGCTTCATCAAGATAAAAAGCTTCTGCACAGCAGAGGAAACAATCAGCAAAACTAAGAGGCAGCCTTTTGAATCAGAAAAGATATTTGAAAATGACATATCTGAAAAAGAGTTAGTATCCAAAATATATAAAGAATTTATCAAACTCAACACCCCAAAAACAAATCGTCCAGTTAAAAAATGGGCAGAACACATGAATAGACATTTTTCCAAAGAAGATATACAGATGGCTAACAGACATATGAAAAGATCCTCAACATCACTCATCATCAGGGAAATACAAATCAAAAGTACAATAAGATACCACCCCCCACCTGTTAGAATGGCTAGAATTAATAACACAGGAGAAAACAGGTATTGGTGAGGATGCAATTTTACATTGTTGGTGTGAATGAAAACTGATGCAGCCACTCTTGACGACAGTATGGGTGTTCTTCAAAAAGCTAAAAGTAGAACAACCCTATGACACAGCATATGCACTAGTAGGTATTTACCCAGCAGATACAAAATGCAATATACAATGGAATATTACTTAGCCATAAGAAAGAAATCTTGACATTTCCAAAGACGTGGATGGAACTAGAGAGTATTATGTCAAACGAATAAGTCAATCAGAGAAAGACAAATAACATATGATACCACTCATATGTGGAATTTAAGAAACAGAACAGATGAACATAGGGGAAAAAGATGCAAACGAGGAAACAGACTCTTAACTATAGAGAACAAATTGAGGGTTACTGATGGGGAGGTGGATGGTGGGATGGGTTAAATAAATGATGGGTATTAAGGAAGGCACTTGTGGTGAGCACGGGGTGTTGTATGTAAGTTATAAAACACTAAATCCTACACCTGAAACTAAAAAAAAAAAAGAAACCCACTTTATATGCTCACTTAATCTATAACAAAGGGGACATAAATATACAAGGCTGAAGACAGTCGCTTCAATAAATAATTCTAGGAAAACTGAATAGCTACATGCAAAAGAATAAAACTGGATGACTTTGTTACACCGTACACCAAAATAAATTAAAAATGGATTAATGCATAAGCTTTTTATTTTGATGTGGTCCTGATAATTAATTTTACTTCTTAAAAAATGTTTGTTTGTTTTGAGATTGTGAGACAGCAATGAGCAGGAGAGGAGGAGGAGGAGGAGGAGGAGGAGGAGGAGGAGAGAGAGAGAGAGAGAGAGAGAGAGAGAGAGAGAGAGAGAGAGAGAGAGAATCAATAGCAGGCTCCAGGCTCTAAGCTGTCAGCACAGAACCTGATGCGGGGCTCAAACCCATGAACTGCGAGATCATGACTTGTGCAGAAGTTGGACGCTCAACTGAGCCACCAGGTTCTCTTTTATTTTGCTTTTATTTGCGTTGCCTCAGGAGATATATCCAGAATAATGTTGCACATCCAATGTCAGAGACTTTACTGCCTATGCTCTTTTGTAGGATCTTTATGGGTTCAGGTCTTACATTTAGGTATTTAATCTATTTCGAATTTATTTTTGTGTACAGTGTAAGAAAGCATTATAGTTTTATTCTTTTGCATGTAGCTGACTAGTTTTCTGAAAATCATTTGTTGAAGAGACTATCTTTTTCTTATTGTGTATTCTTTCCTCCTTTGTCAAAGGTTAATTTGCCATACAGCTGTGGGTTTATTTCTGGATTTTCTATTCTGTTCCTTTGACCTATGTGTCTATTTTTATGCCAGTACCACACTGTCTTGATCACTAGTTTTGTAATATAACTTGACATCTGGAACTGTGATGCCTCCAGCTCTGCTTTCCTTTTTCAAGATTGCTTTGACAATTTAGTACCTTTTGTGGTTCTGTGCAAATTTTAGGTTTGTTTTCCCACTTTGAAAAACGCTGTTGTTATTTTGATACAGATTGTATTGAATTGCAAATTGCTTTGGGTAGTATAGACATTTTCACAATATTTTTTCTGCATATCCATGATCATGGAATGGTTTTCCACTTCTTTTTTGTCATCTTCAATTTCTTTCAAGAATGTTTTATTTTTTTCATAGTACAGGTCTTTCACCTTTTTTGTTGTTTATTCTTAAGTATTTTATAATTCTGGTGCAATTGGAAATGGAATGTTTTCTTAATTTCTCTTTCCTCTTCTTCATTTTAATGTATTGAAATGCAATAGATCCAGTAAAAGTTTAATATAAAAAATATAGAAAGAATTTATAAAACTCAACACCCTTCAAAAAAATGAATAATCCAATTAAAAATCGGCAGAAAAATTGAACACACATTTATACATAGAAGGCATACAAACATATGAAATGACAATCAATATCACTCATTATCAGGGAAATGCAAATCATAACTACAGTGAGATGTCACCTCTCATCCCTCAGAATGGCTAAAATTAAAAACAAGGAACAGCAATTGTTGGCAAGGATGGGGGGGAAAGAACACCCTTGCACTGTTGATGGGAATGCACACTAGTGTATACACTTTATGGAGTTTCTTCAAAATGTTCAAAATAGAGGGGCACCTGGGTGGCTCAGTTGGTTACGTGTCATGATCTCATGGTTTGTGTGTTCGAGCCCTGCATCAGGCTCTATCATGACAGCTCAGATCCTGAAGCCTGTTTCAGATTCTGTGTCTCCCTCTCTCTCTTCCCCTTCTCTCTTCATACTCTGTCTCTTTCTCAAAAATAAATAAACATTAAAAAAATTTTAACCTTCAAAATACAATACCCCACAATATACTAATCACACTGCTGGGTATTTATCCAAAAAATACAAAAACACTAATTCAAAGGAATAAAAGCACCTCATTGTTTATTGTAACACTGCTTATAATAGCCAAATTATGGAAGCAGCCCAAGTGTCTATCAATAAATGAATGAGTGAAGTAGAGGTGATATATTTAAACAATTAAATATTATTCTTTATAAGAAAGAATAAAATTTTTCCATTTGCAAGGACATGGATTGAGCTAGAGAGTTTAATGTTCAGTGAAATAAGTCAGTCAGAGAAAGACAAATACCATGATTTCACTTAAATGTGAAATTTAAGAAACAAAAAAAAGCAATGGAATAAAAAGAGAGAGATACAAGCCAAGAAACAAATTCTTAACACTAGAGAACAGATGGTTACCTGAGGGAAGGTAGGTGGAGGGATGGGTGAAATATGTGATGGGAATTATCAAATGCACTTGTTCTGATGAGCAATGTGTGATGCATGCAATTGTTGAATCACTATATTGTACACTTGAAATTAATATGACACTGTATGTTAACTCTACTGGAATAAAACATAAAATAAAATAAAATAAGATTAATGATCTAAATATAAGACCTGAATCCATTTAACCCCTAAAAGAAAACATAGGCAGTAAACTCTTGATAGGCTTTAGCTATATTTTTTGGATCTGTCTTCACAAGTAAGAGAAACAAAGCAAAAATAAATAATGGGGACTACATGAAGCTGAAAAATAAAATTATTCCACAGTGAAGGAAACTGTCAACAAAACAAAAATGTAACATACTGAATGGAAGAAATATTTGCAAATTATACATCTGATAAATGGTTAATATCCAAAGTATATAAAAAACTCATAGAACTCAATGCCAAAATAACCAACAAATAATTTGATTACAAAATGACATGATTAGACATTTTTTCAAAGATATCTATATAGCCAACAGACACCTCAAAAACTGCTCAACATCACTGGTCATTAAGGATATGAAAATGAAAACCACAATGAGATATCACTTCACACCAGTTAGAATGGCTAGTGTCTAAATGATAAGAAATATCAAGTGTTGACAAAGATGTAGAGACAAGAAAACTTCTTGTGTACTATCTGTAGAAATGTAAATTGGGGCAGCTACTATAGATATCAGTATGGAGTTTCTCAAAAAATTAAAATTAGAAATACCATAAAATCTGAGGTGCCTGGGTGGCTCAGTTGGTTAAGCGTCTGACTCTGGATTATGGCTCATCTCATATCTCGTGGTCTGTGAGATTGAGTTCCGCATTGGTCTTCTGGCTGATAACATGGAGCCTGCTTGAAATTTTTCCTTTCTCTCTCTCTGCCCTTCCCTTATCCATGTTCTCATGCTCTCTCTCTCAAAGCAAACAAACAAACAAACAAACAAACAAATAAACTTAAAGGAAAGAAAAAAAGTAATACCATATAATATGGTAATTTTATGTCTGAGTTTTTACCCAAAGAAAATGAAAACACTAATTAAAAAAGACACGAGTACCCCTATGTTCATTGTAACTTTATTTACAACAAGCAAGACATGGAAGCAACCTAAGTGTCCATCAGAAGGTGAATGGATAAAGATGTGAGACACACACACACACACACACACACACACACACACACACTCACAGAATGATAGAGAAGAGGGAGAGAAAGATTGAGAGAGAAAGAGAGACAGGGAGAGAGAGAGAGAGAGAGAGAAAGAGAGAGAGAGAGAGTGGAATATAACTCAGCCATAAAAAAGAGTTAAATCTTGCTATTTGTGACAACATGGATGAACCAGAAAGTAATATGATAAATGAAATAAGTAAGACAGAGAAAGATAAATACCATATGATTTCACTTATATGTAAAATCTAAAGAAACATAACAAATGAACAAATAGAACAAAATAGAAACTGACTGATAGAACAAATTGATGGTTTCTAGAGGGTAGTAGATGGGTAGAGGATGGACAAAATAAGTGAAGGGGATTAAGAGTTACAATATTCCAGTTATAAAATAAGTAAGACATGAGAATATAATGTATAGCATAGAGAAAATAGTCAACGATATTGTAACAACTTTGTAGGATGACAGATGGTAAGTAGGCTCATGTGGTGACCATTTCTTAATGTATGTAAGTATCAAATCATTCTGTTGTACATATGAAACTGATACAATATAGCATGCCAATTATTCAGTAAAATATCTTTTATCATTTTAAGAAAAATATATATTTATATTGTAAAATGTAGGAAATGCATAAAGTATAAAGAAAACACTTGTTTACTATGTCCCAGAGACAAACACTGTTAATATTTTAATACATCTGTATTCTGATATAAATTTTTAACATACTGATTATTATCATGTTAAAAATGCAAAATGTTTATAGCATGCCATTGAAAATATGCCACTGGAGATGACGCAGAAACCAGGGCCATAAGGATCTGGAGATGAAAACGTTGGAGGACGCAATCACTGGCCCTGTGTTTTGGGAATTGAGCGGAGAATGGAAACTGAAAGTGGAAATCAAGAAAAGGCAATGGAAGAAGAAAACCTTGAAAAGAAAAAAGTAGAAAAAAAGAGTTAACGAGTTAAACAAGTGCTTGCAGATATTGCTAAACAAGTGGATTTCTGGTTTGGAGATGCAAGTCTTCACAAGGATAGATTTCTCTGCGAACAAATAGAAAAATCCAGATATGGTTATGTTGATATATCATTTCTCATGTCTTTCAACAAAATGAAAAAAATTGACCACAGATGGAGAGTTAATAGCCAGAGCACTGAAAAGTTCATCTGTTGTAGAGCTGGACTTAGAAGGCGCCAGAATCAGGAGAAAATAGCCTTTAGGTGAACGACCAAAGAAAGGATGAGGATGAACCGACAGTGTATGTGGAATTACTTCCTAAAAATGTTAATCACAGCTGGATTGAAAGAGTATTTGGGAAATGTGGCAATGTTGTTTATATAAGCATACCACATTATAAATCTACTGGAGATCCAAAGGGATTTGACTTTGTGGAATTTGAAACAAAAGAACAAGCAGCAAAAGCTATTGAGTTTCTTAACAACCCACCAGAAAGAGCACCAAGAAAACCTGGCATATTTCCTAAGACAGTAAAAAATAAGCCCATTCCTGTCCTTGGAGCATCAGAAGAAAAGAAAAAGAAAAAGAAGAAGAAAGGCTGAATGAAGAAGGAAGACAATATCCAGACCAAAGAGTCAAATATGGACACAAATAAGGAGAGCGTTGGGAAAATGAAACCAACCAGGACCACATCTGAGAGATCTGAAGTAAAGATTACTGAACCCCAGAAGCCACCATCAAAGAAAAAGAAATAAGGGAAAGAGCAGAAGTATCCAGCTTACCTACTACAATCAGAACGGGGAAAAGGAAGAGAAGTATCTCTGAAGAAGCAGAAAACCCAACTCCCAGGTCAAAAGTAAAGAAAATAATGCAGAAAGACACTATTAAAACAGAAGATGTAGAATTTCCCAAAGAAAACAAAGATATAGACGTCTCTACTGAAGAGGAAAAGGACACTGGAGATGTAAAAGATGGACCCCTTTTAAAAGCAAAAAGGAAGCATAAGAAAAACCACAAAGAGAGGCACAAAATGGGAGAAGAGGTTATACCATTAAGAGTAATTTCAAGGAGAGAGCGGCAAAATGGCAGAGAAGTAAGGAGCCCCATGACCTCAGTCCACCCACAATTATCAAACTGAGAAGAATAAAAAAACCACAGCTTTCTGATCTCCAAGTACGGAGGTGTGCAGACAAGATCCCTTATCAACAGCAGGCTCATGGTTGCCTGAGTGAGTTAGTGCGAGCTGAGACCAGAGACTTTAGGGGAGGGAGCACCGGGCCAGGAGACAAAGCGCCCAGAGGCTTGGAGCTGGCCCACTGAAACCCTCCTGTCCCTAGGCGCACCGCTCCTAGCCAGGCAGGGCGCTGTGAGACCAGAGGTGGACAGGTCAGTGGGGAGCAGCACGGCGCGGGGCTGCCAGGAGACCAGAGGTGGACAGTTCCTCGGACACCCACTCACGTGGGGCTGCCAGGTATCCGGAGGCACACGGACCTTCACATTCTCGCGGCACCTCCAGGCAAGGCAGGAGAAAGAACAGGGGAAGAGAAGTAGAGACTGAATCACTCACAGCGTAATCCCTGAAGAGGAGAGATTTAGCCTGGGACTGAGGGCCACTGAGCGCTGAGAGAGATATCCATCCCTTCAGCGGGGGTGTTCTCCCTTTACCAAGCAGCTCACCAATTGCATTCGGGGCCAGAGGAGAACTCTGACTTCACAAACCCCCTATTTGATCCCAACCAGAAAGCCGCCCGCTTGCAGATTTTAACTGTGGTGGCAACATTGAGTGTGCGGGCAAGGACTTAGAAACCAGGCAGAACTTAAAAAACAGAAACAATTAGATCTGCCCGAGGCACAAGAAGGTTGAACTCCAGAGAGTGGCCAGAACACATGGTCTGAGGGGGGCTTGGGGTGCCCGTCACCATTCTTCTCCCAGCATCCACCAAGGCAGGGCCTCAGAGAGCAGCCCCTGAGACTCAACCCACCTACACCAAGCCACGCCCATCCGCGCTGAAGAGCTGCTGTGCTTTTGCTTATTACCGTTAATTGGTTTCTTTTTCTTAATATTTTTACTTTTTAATTTGTCCCCTGCCTTCTCTTTACTATCTTCCAATTTCTTTCTTTTCTCCCTTTCCTCATCGAATCTTGGAAAGTCCAACAATTAGGCACTGATGTGCTTAGATCAACTCTTACCATCCAGATAGTTTTTCCTTTATTCCATCCTTATCTCCCCCAACCCCCACTGCAGGTTTTAAGCCCTCAGACTGTCCTTTGTCTCTGTTGCTGTCCACCCTACTCCCTGCCTGCTATTATTTTTAGTTCTCTTTTTGTTTTTCTCTTTTCTTTTTTCCCCCTCTCTTTTCTTTCCTGTTCCTTTTTTCCTTTCCCCTTTAGGTTTCCTTCTTTATCCCAGGAAAAGGTCAGTGGAACAGGACCACAGTTTGTGAGTGGTGTGATTGTGAAGATTGTTAGCACTGAGCCTCTACCTGGCAGAAACATGTCAGAGATACTTTGGCAGCAATCAGAAGTTGTTTATGTGGACTTGCTAGAAGGAGATAGAGAATGCCATGCTAGATTTCAAACCCCTGAGGATGCCCAAGCAATAATAAACGCACATATGGAAATTAAAAAGAAACACTGCTGGACTCTAGAGATCCTTTGTGATGATCATGAGCAGAGGTATTGGCAGAATATTTTGGTAGATAGGCAGGCCAAACTTAATCAGCCTCATGAGGAGAAAAGAGGCACTGAGAAGTTAATCACCAAAGCTGAAAAGATTAGACTGGCAAAGACTCAACAAGCAAGTAAACATATTAGATTTTCTGAATATGATTGAAAACAACTTTTTGTTCACCTCTTAAGATTTCACTGGATACTTGAACTTTTCTTAGGAAATCCATTTTATTATGGTAGTAAATAATAAAGAATGTTTTTCTGAAAAAAAAAAGAAGAAAATATGCCACTGGAGCATTCCAGGAAGTGTACTCACTGCCCAATAGGAATCAGAATTCAATTTTGACATTTATGAAGGTGGCAATTTTGTCCTACATAAGGGCCCACTACACAGAGTTTGTGCTAAATAGATATTTGAGAAATGCATAAATGAAAAAAATAGTGAAAAATAAAATGATTCTTGTAAGATCACCTGTTTTAGCCTAAACTCGCAAAGTATTATTTTGCAATTTTATTTTTTATAATAGTTTATTGTCAAATTGGTTTCCATATAACACCCAGTGCTTCTCCCCACAAGTGCCCCCCCCTCCATGACCATCATCCCCTTCCCCCCTTCTCCTCCCCCTTCAGACCTTGGTTAGTTTTCAGTATTCAGTAGTCTCTCATGATTTGTGTCCCTCTCTTTCCCCTACTCTCTTTCCCCCTCCCCTTCCCTATGGTCCTCTGTTAGGTTTCTCCTGTTAGACCTATGAGTTATTTTGCAATTTTAAAAGTTAGGACCTAAAAGCCTATCTAAACTGTAATCTAAAAGCCTAGACCTGCAAATCACCAAGTGTCTTGGTGACAGTATATCTCACTTTGTTCTGTAAAGTGGCTAAAATACATATTATGATCCAGCTTCCAAGCCAAATTCTGCCTAGCAGATTGATCACTAGCATCTCCTTCTGCCCTTTCTGTATGGTTTAAATATTTGGGTTTCTCTCAGGCTTAAACAATATGGTGGCATTACATTTGAAATTCCTTAATTCCTCTGAAATAGAGTTTTCTCCTGAAAGGAGGCAGGTCTCATAAGGAACATACCTTTTAGGATCTTAGCATATGTCAGTATGTGAATCACAGGTACACCACTACTGTAATGTTAATGTTAGATGGCAAACAAGACATCATGATTTCAGTGCAGGCTCATGTATTATGCTGAGAAACAATAGATGTTAATCTGTAGTTTGTCTAAGGAGTACCAACCTCATGATAAAGTTACAGCTAAGCAATGGGTAAATAAACCAAATTTAGATTAACAGCACTAAAAAATTTATAAGCAGACTATGTCACTGAACTTTGACTATGTACAATGTGACTGGAGAATAAATGGGACTCATCAGTAACTAACCTAGTCAAAAAAGTTAAGAGATGCCAACAAGGATACAGCTGGCAATTTTAGAATGTCATGTTTTCTACTATACACTATGTTTATATACTCCTAAAAATGTGGTTGAGTGCTGCTTTTTTTCCTTTATTTAAATTGTGAGGTATCTTTAACTTAGCAAAGCAACTCCAAAAAAAAAAAAATCCAAAAGTTCATCTTCATGTCAGTATGACAGTTTGCTACTGGCATAGACTAATATGCTGAAACTAATTACCTTGGTAATTAATATTTTCAGTATTCCTTACAAAGCAATACTACAGTGTCCTTTATAATCAGCAATCCTTCATGTTGAAAGACAAGGAAGGTCTTATATCACCATGAAGCCAAAGTCTTCAAAGAAGTCCTGGTTCTTATCATCCCCACATCCAAAACACAAAACACTTAAAGAAGTGTAGGCCTTGGGAAACCTGTCCAATCTAAGCGTTTTGGATGGTCTAGTCTGGTAACATAGTGGGTTTGGCAGATCCCATACCTCTTCCCTTCAAAAATTACTACAGTTTATGCCTGTAAGGAGAAAAGCAGAGTTGCCATTGGCCTTTGAACATAGAAATCACCCTCTTCCACTGGCCCTTTGCATTATTCTGATTGCATTAGTATCCTGTACAGACCATTTAACATTCTTGTTACTATGCTTCTAATTTTCCCTCTGCAAAACAGGGGAGATGTCTAGCTTACTTTACCCATCTTGTGATGATCCTGTCATCATTTAACGGTTTTAAAAAGGAAATCTGTAAATGTATTTTGGCTACCAGGAAGAATATCAAATATTCTTAATAACACTAATAGCCACATATTATTCCATTTTATTGTCAAAGAAGAATTGGAATCAGATGCAGGTTTTAATACAAACTTTGTCATTCATTACTTTTATAACCTTGGGCCATTACTCAACTTCTCTGAACTTGAGTCTCCTCACCTGCAAAAATTAACCAAATTAGTCTGTTTTTGTAGGGGATTTTAGCAAGGATTAAAAACATATGCGAAACTTCCTGGAACTTGCAGTGATGAGCACTGGGTGTTGTATGTAAGTGATGAATCACTAAATTCTACATCTGAAACTAACACTACACTCTATGCTACCTAATTGGAATTTAAATTAAAATTTGGAAAAAAGAGGAAAAAATAACATATTTTATTATTTTTTATAGTTTATTGTCAGGTTGGTTTCCATATAACACCCAGTGCTCTTTTCCACAAGTGTCCTCCTCCATTAGGGCCCTCCCCCTTCCCCTTTACCCTTCCCCCTTCAGCCCTCAGTTTGTTTTCAGTATTCAGGAGTTTCTCATGATTTGCCTCCCTCCCTCTGCCTAACTTTCTTTCCCCCACCCTTCCCCTTCCCATGACCTTGAGGGTGTCATGCTAAGTTTAATAAGTCAGGCGGAGAAGGACAGATACCATATGTTTTCACTCATAGGTCTAACAGGAGCAACCTAACAACATATATTTTAAATGTTAGTTTTATTTCATTCATTTGAATCCAGAAGACTTAAGTTCAAGTTTTCACTTTGCTACTAACTAGCTCCAGCAAATGACCTCAAGAAAGATATTTAACCTTGTTGAGCTCTAGTTTTTTGATCTGTAAAACAAAGTTGCTGTGAGGATTAAATAGAACTATATACTAAAATATATATCCAGATAGCCTGCTAAGCAACACCTTCACACAGCAATGGTATGGTTCATAAGACTTCTCCTATTCCTGCTCCCTTGTATCTCTATAGGAGCATCCAATACTGTGCAATGTACTGTGGAGAAAACAAAGGAAGCAAAATAAAGCCCCTGTCTTCAAAGACAATTGTATAATCAAATAAAAATCTTGCTAGTCTAAGGCTTCTTACTTTTGTTCTGATTGTGTACAGTCTAAGACTCCAGTGAGTTCATCAAGGAATGATAAACTTAGTAGGAAACAGACTCCTGATTATCAGGAATATTTAAGCCATAGACAAATGACAATTCATTTTAGAAACAGAAGAAGGTTTTTATTTTTATGAAGTCTTAATAGTTTATTTTTGCTTTTGAAAAAAAGAAATAGAAGGGATTCCTAAAGATTTCTGACCTGAATTTTAAAAAATATATGAAAAAATATGGAATAAAATATGAAGGCACTCTTGGTTACATATTACTTTCCTATTGCTGTTATAACAAATTACCATATATTAAGTGGGGCACTTGTGGGGAGAAGCACTGGGTGTTATATGGAAACCAATTTGACAATAAACTATTATAAAAAATTTAAAAAAGAAATAACAACTATTTATTTATGTTTAGTTCAAGAGGTCAGAATTCTAAAATCAAACTGTTGAAAAGGCTGTGTTGTTTCTTTAGGAGATAATCTGTTTCCTTGCCATTTTCAGTTTCTGGAGGCTGCCCACATTCTTTGGTGCATAACCTCTTTCTTATATCTCCTGTCCTCTTGTTTCTGTCATCACTCCTACTACTTATTTTCTAAAAATCTTTTTCTTTATTTAAATTTTAATGTTTATTTTTAAGAGAGAGAGAGAGAGAGAGAGAGAGAGAGAGAGAGAGAGAGAGAGAAGGTGCTAGAGAGGGGCAGAGGGAAATACAGAATCCAAAGCAGACTCCAGGCTCTGAGCTGTCAGCACAAAGCCTGATGCAAGGATCAAACCCACTAGCAATGAGATGATGACCTAAGCAGAAGTCAGACGTGTAGCTGACTGAACAACCCAGGTTTCCCTCCTACAATTCATTCTTATCCTCTTGACTCCTTCTTTTTTATAGGAGCTTTGTGATTACAGTGAGTCCACCTTGATAACCCAGGATAATCTCACCTATCTCAAATCCTTAATCATACCTGCAAAATCCCTTTCACCATATAAAATAACATATTCATAGATTCCAGGGATTAGGATGTGAACATTTTTAAGGTGCTATTACTCAACCTATCATAGTTACTATAGCTCATAGATAATCATTGGGATTAGAAAAGTCAGGATGGTGTTAATGAAGGCAATACCTCTTGATAGATATGAAGATATAGAGGAGGTTACTCCTAGGTTGGGGAATGACATGAACACAAGCAGCAGGTGTAGAAATTAGCGTAATTTTCATGGAGATTGTGAAAAAGACTTATGTAAACACAGTAAGTGTGAGAGATACAACCAAATGGGAGGAAGGAAAGATCAGATTAAAAAGCCAGGCAAAGGGATCCAAATTTGATAGAATCGCAACTGGGAGTCATTGCAAGTTCCCAAATAAACCCCCAAGTGACATTATAAAAACAGCATTCTCAGGATGATTGGTCTAGGCAAGTAGAGATGGGAGAATCACCCCAGAAGGAACACAAGCTGAATGATATGTCTCTACTGAAGCATCACTGATGTCTCAGCTACTTTCAGAGTACCTGAAAACAAATTGGCAACAATTCCAAGGGAGAGAGAAAAGGCCAAGGCAAGATTATTTTAGCCTCTCTCCACCTACAGGAGCATAAGCCACAGACAACAACCAAAAACCTCCCATAGTGCTTTGCAAAGGAAAACGGTTTCTATGAGCTCAGGGAAGTTTTGTTTTGTTTTTCTAAAGAGTTAAAATATAATACACTTACTTACCTCATTGCCACATTACTTCCATCTATGACAACTGGCCTCAAATTTTCACTGTTGTCTACTTCGTCTTCAAGAGACAGTTCAGGGCTCTCAATCTCTCTAGAGCTGGGACCCCGAGGCACTAACAAATTCAGACTGACCTGCCCTTCTGAATCACCTTTGTTTCCAAGCCTGACGAGCTCTGCCAATACATCATTAATAAGTGATTCTGGGCCCAGCTTGTTCAATACGGATTGAATCTGTGCCTCTGCATAGCCCAGTTTTAGAGCAAAATCCATCTTGGCTTGGTATTCTTTTTCCAAGTCAAGCTTCCCATCCTGTAGAATGCTGCTCTGGGAGAAGCTTGGATGATCTAAGCAGGGTGACCTATAGAGTTGACGGTGTGGCTTGGAAGGAATCTCCTTTTTTTTCAACTGAGCATTCCCGGGTCGGTAGCTGTTGTCATTGTTGCTATTCTTAAGGCTCATCTGCTCAGGGACACTCTCAAAGCTCATCCACTCTTCAGAATCAGCATTGCTCTGCTCCATCCTGTCCTGCTTAGATTGTTGTTTCTCTTCCTTGGAGGAACTCTTCTCCATTTTTGGTGTCTCCATTGCAGCTGTGGCCGTCATCCCCGTTCAGTGGGCAGTCTGAGGTCTGATCAGCTCTTTTTCTTCTTAGACTGCATGGAATCCGCATACAGTTATATTCCTTTGTGGTAAAATGTGGTGGTAGCGGTGGTGCAAGAGTTTACCTGTTTGGCTTTGTATGTTCAGATATTACCAGTTCCTACAAATAAACACACATACCACAATCAAAAGCATTCTGAAAAGGCATTTAAGAATGCAGAGGTTTCTTTGTAGGAAACTACAGACTTTATGACATTATGTTTTTGTACTTTAAATGATTGGACTCACCTTTTATTAAAGAAGAGACTCTAATTCTTTAATAATTCTGGACATAAAAATTTCAGTGGTGGCAATAATGCTACAATCACCACCCCGACACACACACACACACACACACACTAAATCACACTAAAGTTAAATTCTTATCAAAACTTTGTGAAAGGAAAACATGGCATTTCAACAAGGTGCAGGAATATATACATTCTTGAAAGGACTCTCTCTTCTCCTTTCTGCGAGATTAAGTTTTCCAGATCTCACACCAGATCCCTTTCACTAAAGCAGAGTTCCACTCCTGAAGAGCACAACGTCTCCAGCACCACTTATTGCAAAAGATCAGGGACTCTATCTATTAGGGAGACTAGAAAACCATTAAAATTGCTTTCAAGCAATTGGAGCAAGGTAAAATCTGATAAGTAGATAGATGTGCTCCAGATTTTAAAAAAATAGTCTGAGTACACTTATGACTTGTATCTGCAGCCTACTTTATTTATTGTATTGATTGTATTCTAAAAAGTCAGTTTGCACAATAAACCAAAACATTTTAAAAGAATATCAGTTGCAGAAGAGAATTAAGGACAATTTTATTTCTGAATTCCTCTTACTTACCTCATTTGTCCCTACGAGTTTGAGTTCTAACTTGGACAAAGTGTTTTTTCTCAGTCTGTGTCTTGTTTTCTTCATATATAGAATGAGAATATTGATATTTAGCTCACAGGGTAAAGGTTATGTAAGATGAGGAAGGAAAGTGCTTGAAAAGTGAACAGAACATAGTATATTTTCAATATATGTAAAGGGTGCAACAGACACCATCAAAGGTTTGTTGCTGCTCTTGTTGTTGTTGTTTTAAGGGAAGCTGACAAAGTAAGGTAGTAGACCTGTGAGCACTGACAGGCTCTTTGGATAGCAGCGGTTCACTAATTTGAAACCAGACTATTTATGTAACCAATGTACTGGGGTTACACTTTAGTTACACTTTACTACTGTTTATACAAACAAGCAAAATGCCACTAATAGCTCTATCTAAGGATAATATGGATAACTGCATGTTTGTTTTAGGAAAGTCACATTTGGAATCGTTATATGCACACAGAATTGCCTTCCCAGAACTGAAATTCAGGCAGCATATGACTGCTATAATGATTACAATACCACTTGTGGCTTCAAAATTTTCCATTAATGAATTAGCCAATACATAGAAATCCCTTTTACTTTCACTTCTCCATTAATCTGTTATTTGAAGTTTGAAGTCTATTTCCCTTATAAATTCTATTTTACTATCTGAATTATATTTTATTCTCTTCAAAATAATTTCTACTGCACATAAGACATTGAGATTTTCACCTTGTATTTATTTAAACCTCAAAAGTCACTTAAGAACAACTGTTTATAAGACTGTTTATTTTCTTGGCAAATAAGAGGTACCTGTAGACTAGTTTGACTATTCCCAGCTAATGAATCATAGAATATTTTTTCCTTTTCTATTCTCTTATATTTTGCTCTGTCCCAATTAACATTGATGTGAATACGTTTACCAAGTTCATTTAGATATACAATAACAAATTTAAGCTGAAAGAAAATCCCACAGCACAAAAAATTCTCATTGTAATTACTAGATTTATTATGAAAATTTCCTACTCAAATAACATAAAGCATAAGAGAAATAAATGACTTAGCAAACCTAAATTTGATTTACTTTTCAAAGCCTTAAGCAAGAAGATTTTATGAAAACATTAACTGTCTTTAAACCTGTGTATGTGTGTAGGTGTCATGTAGGCTGTGTGTGTGTGTGTGTGTGTTTGCTTTAACATAGAGACTTCTTGAGGCAAAGATGGAAAGAATTCTTTTCATTCAAAAGAACAGTCACTGAATGCGAGACACTAAAATAAGCCTTGGGTCTAGGAAGAGAAACCAGAATTGATCTTGTCCTCAAAGAACTCACAAACTAATATCGATTGGCTATACATGGCTCTAGAAAATGCTAAAATACAATTCTATAGAGAATGACCATTGGGATACTTTTGAGAATAAAAAGAACATAACTAATAATTATGTCAGAACATTAGGCATAAATTAAATATGTCCCAGGCAAACCTGGATGCATGGCTGGTCTTTCAAGTCACTTAAATTTCCACTGAGGATGTGAGCAGCAAGATGGTGGAGAAGTAAGGAGCCCCATTACCTTCGTCCACCTGCAATTATCAACACTGAGAAGAATTAAAAAGACACAGCTTTCTGATCTCCAAGAAAGGAGGTATTCGGACAGACCCCTTATCGACAGCAGTCTAATGGTGGCCTGAGTGAGTGCGTGCAAGCTGGGACAAGAGACTTTAGGGGAGGGAGCACAGGGCCAGGAGACAAAGCACCCAGAGGCTTGGCGCTGGGCTGACTCTCCTGTCCCTAGGCGCACCACTCTGCAGACAGCCCGCGCGGGCAGGGCGTCCTTGAGACCAGATGCACACAGTTTCCAGGATAGCTGCATGGGGTGGCCTTCAGAGCCGTGCACAGTACCACCTGGCAAGGCAACAGAGAGACCAGGGGAAGAGAAGTAGAGACTGAATCACTCACAGGGTAATCCCTGGAGAGGAGAGATTTAGCCAGGGACTGAGAGCCGCTGAGCGAGGAGAGATCCTTTCCCCTCAATGGGGTTGTTCTCCCTTGGGCTGGCAGCTCACTGACTTCAGGGGGAGCCAGGGGAAAAAAATCTGCCTTCACAATCCACCTATTTGATCCCGACCAGAAAGCTGCCAGCTTGCAGGAGATTTTAACTGTGGTGGCAACATTGAGTGCATGGTCAAGGACTTAGAAAATGGGCAGAACTTAAAAAAGAGAAAAAATTAGACCCGCCCGAGGCACAAGGAGGGTGGACTCAAGAAAGTGACTGGCAACGCATGGTGTAAGGGGGGGCTTGGGGCTCCCGCTGCCATTCTTCTCCCTGTATCCCCAAGGCAGGGCCTCAGAAAGCAGCCCTTGAGACCTGACCTACCTACACCAAGCCACGCCCATCCGCGCTGGAGAGCTGCTGTGCTTTTGCTTATTACCTTTATTTTTTTCTTAATATTTTTACTTTTTAATTTTTTTCCCTGTCTTCTCATTACTATTTTCCCATTTCTGTCTTTTCTCCCTTTCGGCCTGGAGTTTGGGGAAGACCATCATTTAAGCACTGCTGTGCTTAGATCAACTCTTATCAAGATAGTTTTTCTTACTCTTATCCCCCCCCTGCAGGTTTTAAGCTCTCAGACTATCCTTTATCTCTGACTGTCACTGTCCCCCCACTCCCTGCCTGCTTTTTTTTCTTTTTGTTTTTTTCTTTCTTTTTTTCCTCCTCTCTTTTCTTTCCTGTTCCTTTTTTTTTCTTTCCCCTTTTGGTTTGCCTTTTTATTTGTTCTATCAGTACCTTCGTGTGCTTGTGTTCTCTATGTGTTTGTCTGATTTCCTTTTCAGGGCTACCTCAAGAAACAACCCAAAGCACACATAGTGGAAAGTCCGAAATATCGCTGAGTAGGGAAATAAATTAATCAGAGGCATAACAAGAGAACCGAGAGACACCATTAAAAGATCATCTCCTGAAAGGACAGACCCTAGAACTCAAAGAGCCTCCTTCTATAGAGGAATACTTATAAACACACAGTGCAGAACGAGCTTTTAAAATGGACAAGAGACAGAAAGCTAGCCAAAATGACGAAACGAAAGAACTCTCCTCCAAAGAAACTCCAGGAAGAAATCACAGCTACAGAACTACTCAAAACAGACACAAGCAACATAACTCAACAAGAATTTAGAACAATTGTCATAAATTTAATCGCTGGGCTTGAAAAAAGCATAGAAGCCGTCACAGAAGATACTGATACAAAGACTAGGAACCTACAAAATAGCTGTGATGAGTTTAACAAGGCTATAAATGAGATGAAGAATAAAATGGAGGCTGCCACCGCACGGATTGAAGAAGCAGAGAGGAGAATAGGTGAATTAGAAGACACAGTTATAGCAAAAGAGGAGGCTCAGAAAAAGAAAGAGAAATTGATTCAGGAGCACGAAAGGAGAATCAGAGACCTGAGTGATACAATCAAACGGAACAATGTCCGTATCATAGGAGTTCCTGAAGAGGAAGACAAAGACAGAGTGCTTGAAGGGGTGATGGACCAAATTATACACAAAAATTTCCCCAACCTAGGGAAAGAGAAAGACATTGAAATTCAAGAGACATACCAAACTCCCCTAAGACATAACATAAACTGACCTTCAGATGACATTTCATAGTGAAACTGGCAAAATATAAAGAGTTCTGAAAGCAGCTAGGGAGAAAAGGGCCTTGACATACAAAGGGAAACCTATCAGAGTAGTTACAAACCTATCTACTGAAACTTGGCAGGCCAGAAAGGAATGGCAGGAAATCCTCAATGTGATGAATAGGAAGAATATGCAACCAAGAATCCTTTATCCAGCGAGCCTGTCATACAAAATAGAAGGAGAGATAAAGGTTTTCGAAAATAAACAAAAGTTGAGAGAATTCATCACCACCAAACGAGCCCTACAAGAAATCCTAAGAGGGACACTATGAGGGAAATGTAGCAAGGAATAAAGATACCAGAGACATCACCACACACATGAACTCTACAGGGAACACAATGAATCTAAACCCACATTTTTCAATAAAAACACTGAATGTCAATGGATTGAATGCTCCAATCAAACGAAACAAGGTAGCGGAAGGGATCAAAAACCAAAACCCATCTATTTGCTGCCTACAAGACTCACCTTAGACCTGAAGACACCTTCAGATTGAAAGTAAGGGGATGGAGAAATATCTACCATGCGACTGGACCCCAAAAGAGCGCTGGAGTAGCCATATTATATCGGACAAACTGGACTTTAAAATAAAGGCAGTAACAAGAGATGAAGAAGGACACTATATAATAATTACAGGGACTCTACATGAAGAAGAGCTAACAATTATAAACATTTATGCGCAGAATTCAGGAGCTCCCAAATACATAAAACAATCACAAACAGAAGCAATATTATTGATAAGAATGTGCTAATTGCAGGGAATTTTAATGCCCCACTTACAAGAACGGATGGGTCAAAGAAGGCAAAAAAATCACTAAAGAAAAAATAGACCTGAATGGCACACTGGAGCAGACGAAATTAATAGATATATTTAGACCTATGCATCCTGAAGGTAGGGAATTCACCTTCTTCTCGAGTGCACATGGCATATTCTCCAAGACTGATCACATATGGGGTCAAAATACAGCCCTCCATAAATACAAAAGAATTGAGATTATACCATGAAAACTTTCAGATTACAATTCTATGAAACTCGAAATCAACCACAGGAAGAAGTATAGAAAACCTCCAAAAAATATGGAGGTTAAAAACTACCCTACTCACTTATTTTCCTTAGCATGACACCCTCAAGGTCCATCCACTTTGCTACAAATGGCCATATTTCATTCTTCCTCATTGCCATATAGTACTCCATTGTGTATATATATATATATATATATATATATATATATATATATATATATGTGTGTGTGTGTGTGTGTGTGTACACACCACATCTTCTTGATCCATTCAGAGAAGGATAGATACCATATGTTTGCATTCATAGGTCTAACAGGAGAGACCTGGCAGGGGACCATGGGAAGAGGAAGGGGGAAAGACAGCAGGGTAGAGTGAGGGACACAGATCAAGGGAGACTACTGAATACTGAAAACAAACCATGGACTGAAGCAGGAGGGGGAGGGAGGAAGGGGGTTTTAGTCATGGTGGGGGGCACTTGTGGGGAGACGCACTAGGTGTTATATGGAAACCAATTTGACAACAAACTATTAAAAAATTTAAAGTACTTATTGGTATATTAAAAAAAAAACTACCCTACTAAAGAATGATTGGGCTAACCAGGCAATTAGAGAGAAAATTAAAAAATGTATGGATACAAATGAAAATGAGAAAACAACAATTCAAACTCTCTGAGATGCAGCAAAGGCAGTGTTAAGAAGAATGTTCAGTGCAATCAAGGGCTATTTCAACAAACTAGAAAAAGCAGAAACTCAAACTTAACAAAGCCCCTAAGGAAACTAGAAAAGGAAGAGCACGCAGAACCCAGCAAAAGACGAGAAATAACAAAGATCAGACCAGAATTAAACAAGATAGAATCCACAAAAACAATGGAACAGATCAATGAAACCAGAGTTGTTTTTTTTTTTGAAACAATAAACAAAATTGATAAACCTTTAGCTTGGCTCCTCAGAAAGAAAAGAGAGAATATGCAAATAGACAAAATAATGAAGGAAAAGGGATCTATTACAACAGAACCCTCAGAAATACAAGCAATCATCAGAGATTACTATGAAAAATTATATGTCAACAAACTGGACAATCTAGAAGAAATGGACAAATTCCTAAATGCACATGCACTACCAAAATTTAAACAGAAGGAGATAGAAAATTTGAACAGACCCACAACCAGTGAAGAAACAAGGCTGGTTCAGTATTCGCAAATCCATTAATGTGAAACACCACATCAACAAAACAAAAGAAAAAAATCATATGATCCTGTCGATAGATGCTGAAAAAGCATTTGACAAAATACAACATCCCTTCTTAATAAAAACCCTCGAGAAAGTCGGGATAGAAGGAAGTTACTTAAACATCATAAAAGCCATTTACGAAAAGCCCACAGCCAATGTTATCCTCAATGGGGAAAAACTGAGAGCTTTCCCCCTGAAATCAGGGACACGACAGAGATGTCCACTCACACCATTGTTGATTAACATAAGGTTGGAAGTCCTAACATCAGCAATCAGAAAACAAAAGGAAATAAAAAGCATCAGAATCGGCAAAGAAGAAGTCAAACTTTCCCTTTTTGCAGATGACATGATACTCTACATGGAAAACCCAGCAGACTCCACCAGAAGCCTTCTAGAACTGATCAATGAATTCAGTAATGTTGCAGGGTACAAAGTCAATGTACAGAAATCAGTTGCATTCTTATACACCAAAAATGAAGAAACAGAAAGAGAAAGCAAGAAACAGATCCCATTCACAATTGCACAAAAAACCATAAAATACCTGGGAATAAACCTAACCAAGGATGTAAAAGACCTGTATGCTGAAAACTATAGAAGACTTATGAAGGAAATTGAAGAAGACACAAAGAAATGGAAAAACATTCCATTCTCATGGATTGGAAAAATAAACATTGTGAAAATGTCATTACTACACAAAGCAATCTAAACATTCAATGCAATCCCTATCAAAGTTGCACCAGCATTCTTCCCAAAGCAAGAACACACTATCTTAAAATTCATATGGAACCACAAAAGACCCCGAATAACCAAAGTCATATTAAAGAAGAAAACCAAAATGGGAGGCATCACAATCCCAGACTTTAGCCTCTACTACAAAGCTGCCGTCATCAAGACAGTATGGTACTGGCACAAAAACAGACACATGGATCAATGGAATAGAATAGAGAACCCAGAACTGGACCCACAAGTGTATGGCCAATTAATCTTTGACAAAACAGGAAAGAATATCCAATGGAAAAAAGACAGCCTCTTCAACAGGTGGTGTTGGGAGAGCTGGACAGCAACATGTAGAAAAATGAAATTAGACTCCTTTCTGACACCATTCACAAAAATAAACTCAAAATGGATAAAGGATCTGAATGTGAGACAAGAAAACTTAAAAACCCTAGAGAAGAAAGCGGAAAATAGTATCCTAGATCTCAATAGCAGCAATTTCCTCCTCGTCACATCCCCAAAGGCAAGGGAATCAAGAAAAAAATGAACTACTGGGACCTCATCAAGAAAAAAAAAAAAACTTCTGTAATGCAAAGGAAACAATAAAAAAAACTAACAGGTGACCGACAGAATAGGAAAAGAGAGAGGCAAATGGAATCTCAGATAAAGGGCTAGTATCCAAAATATGCAAGGAATTCACTAAACTCCTTACATGAAAAATGAATGATCCAGTGAAGAAATGGGCAGAAGACCTGAACAGACACTTCTCCAAAGAGGACATCCAGATGGCCTACAGGCACATGATGAGGCTCAGCATCACTCATCATCAGGGAAATTCAAATCAAAAACACACTGAGATACCACCTCACACTGGTCAGAGTCGCTAAAATGAACAAATCAAGAGAATATAGATGCTGGTGAGGATGTGGAGAAACGGGCACCCTCCTACACTGTTGGTGGGAATCTAAACTGGTGCAGCCGCTCTGGAAAACAGTTGGAGGGTCCTCAAAAAACTATCGATAGAACTCCCCTATGACCCAGCAATAGCACTGCTAGGGATCTACCCAAGGATACAGAAGGGCTGATGCATAGGAGCGCATGAACTCCAATGTTCATAGCGGCACTTTCTACAATAGCCAAATCATGAAAAGAGCCTAAATGTCTATCACCTCATGAATTGATCAAGATGTTGTGTATATATACAATGGAGTACTAAATGGTAATGAGGAAGAATGAAATATGGCCATTTGTAGCAAAGTGGATGGACCTCTAGGGTGTCATGTTATGTGAAATAAGTCAGGCAGGGAAGGGCAGATACCATATATTTACACTCATAAGTCTAATAGGACAAACCTAACAGATGACCATAGGCGGGGGAAAGAGAGCTGGGGAGAGTGAGGGACACAAATCATGATAGACTATTGAATACTGAAAACAAACCATAGACTTAAGGGGGAGGGGGAGCGAGGGAAGGGGTTTTAGTCATGGTGCAAGGCACTTGTGGGAAAAAGCACTGGGTGTTGTATGGAAACCAATTTGACAATAAACTATTAAAAAAAAGAAAATTTCCATTGACATACAAAGGAGGAGATGTTAAATTCTGTCAGCGGGGTGAGAGATAGGGGTGGTAGTTTTAAGGATTAAGAAAATATTCAAGAAGTATGTAATATTTGAAATAATCTGACTAATAATTAATAACCATTTACTAAGTGTTGACCCTGTGTCAGGAAACAGGAGCTGAGGATATAAAAACATACATGGATCCTGATCTCAATGTTCTTACAGTGGTGATGGTGGGGAGTGGAGACAGATAATAATAAAATAATTATATAATTTATAGTTACAAACTTTGTTAAGTGACTACATGTTAAAAAATATAGGGAGTTATGAGTTAAAATTTAAAGGAAAGAGTAACAATTTTCTCCGCAGAGTTTTTTCAATTATAAGTATATAAACATTAATATGACATTGTAACTCTGTCAATGCCTAATATTACTGGTGAGGAGTGATAAATGGAAGCATTGAGAATGGCTAAAGAAAAATGGTTACTTTTGCCCAAAAAGGAAAATAAGTAGAGAGAAAATTTCTAAGATGAGGTTCTAGCTGCTACTTATGAAATGTGTTGAAAATATTTTTATTTTTTGTTGTTATTAATTGAAACATTTACAAATGAATTCATTTCTTTAATCCATTCATTTGTAAATGAAACTTCGGAACATCCTATTAGTCAGAGGAAATTATAGGACTGGATATAGCTTGTTTTAAGCAGTCAAGAGCATTGATACCAGATAAAAAACGTGTTACAAGTACACAGTTTATCTGTGGTTCACTTAAGAATATGATTAAGCCAATGACTGCAAAGTTGCATTTGAATCTAAAAAAGTAGACAAATATATGAAGGCAAAAATTGCCAGCATTGATCTCAAAGAATTACCAGGGGGAAAAAAAGGTCTTCTCATTCAGTCTGCTCACTCTACTTTCTTCATTGATCTCCTCCTTCCCATATTTTTATTATGAAATATAGTTCATTTGTGTTGCATTCAGAGAGAGCAATTTCCCAAGATCAATCTTCAAGGTCTACTACAAACTCCACTTCACCTTTCCCAAAATCTGCCGAACAACAGGATGTATGGAGACATAAATATCTTGCAATCTCTACAGGGTCAAAACCACTGGAAATGTTGATGAGGTCCCAATAGTTCATTTTTGCTTTCATTTCCCTTGCCTTTGGGGATGTATCGAGTAGGAAATTGCTGCGGTTGAGGTCAAGGAGGTTGTTTCCTACCTTCTCCTCCAGTGTTTTGATGGTTTTCTGTCTCACATTCAGGTCCTTCAGCCATTTTGAGCTTGTTTTTGTGTATGGTGTGAGGAAGTGGTCTAGTTTCATTCTTCTGCATGTTGCTGTCCAGTTCTCCCAGCACCACTCGCTTAAGAGGCAGTCTTTTTTCCATTGGAAACTCATTCCTGCTTTGTCAAAAATTAATTGGTCGTACATTTGTGGGCTCAGTTCTGGGTTCTCTATTCTATTCCATTGATCTAAGTGTCTGTTTTTGTGCCAATACCACGCTGTCTTGATGGGAAAAGATAGTTGCCAATGATATATCAGATAAATAGCTAGTATCCAAAATCTACAAGGGACTCACCAAACTCCGCACCTGAAAAACAAATAACCCAGTGAAGAAATGGGCAGAAAACATAAGCAGACACTTCCCCAAAGTGGACATCCAGATGGCCTACAGGCACATGAAACGATGCTCAACATCACTCATCATCAGGGAAATACAAATCAAAACCACACTGAGATATCACCTCACACCGGTCAGAGTAGCTAAAATGAACAAATCAAGAGGCTATAGATGCTGGCAAGGGTATGGACAGACAGGCACCCTCCTACACTGTTGGTGGCAATGTAAACTGGCGCAACTGCTCTGGAAATCGGTATGCAGGTTCCTCAAAAAACTATCGATAGAACTCCCCTCTGACCCAGCAATAGCACTGTTCGGGATTAACCCAAGGGATACAGAAGTGCTGATGCATAGGGGCACATGTACCCCAATGTTCATAGCAGCACTGTCAACAATAGCCAAGTAATGGAAAGAGCCTAAGTGTCCATCACCTGAAGAGTGGATCATGAAGATGTGGTATATATATATATATATATATATATATATATATATATCCACAATGGAGTATTAAATTATTACATGGCAATGAGAAAGAATGAAATCTGGCCATTTGTAGCAAAGTGGATGGACCTCGAGGGTGTCATGCTAAGCGAAATAAGTCAGGTGGAGAAGGACAGATACCATATGTTTGCACTCATCGGTTTAGCAGAAGAACAGGAGAAACCTAATGGAGGACCATGGGGAGGGGAAGTGGAAAAGAGAGTTGGGGAGAGAGAGGGATGCATAACCTGAGAGACTATTGAACACTGCTGAACAAACTGAAAACAGTTTGTTTTCAGTGAAACAAACTGAGGGTTGAAGCGGGAGATGGAGGGGGAAAAGTGGCGGTGGTACTAGAGGAAGGCACTTGTGGGGAAGAGCACTGGGTGTTAAATGGAAACCTATCTGACAATAAACTATTTAAAAAAAACACTGGAAATGTAAAAATGTTCAATAGCCATGTAGGACAGAAGTGTCCAGCCAAGTTAAGAAGAAAATACTAAATTTTCAATGATTTACATGTGGCTAAGCCACTTTATTATTTTTAAATATAATTTATTGTCATTTACCTAATATATAGTGTATACAGTGTGCTCTTTGTTTTGAGGATAGATTCTTGTGATTCATCTCTTACCTAGGAAACCCAGGCTCATCTAAACAAGTGCCTTCCTCGGTGCCTATCACCCATTATTCCCCTCTCCCCTTCGCTTTCATCAACCCTCAGTTTGTTCTCTGTATTTGAGTCTCTTATGGTTTTCCTCCCTTTATGTTTAAAACTATTTTTTCCCCTTCCATTACCCCATGGTCTTCTGTTAAGTTTCTTAAGTTCCACATATGAGTGGGTGGAATGCAAACTGATGCAGTCTCTCTGGAAAAGTGTGGAGGTTCTTCAAAAAATTAAAAATAGGAATACCCTATGACCCAGCAAATAGCACTACTAGGAATTTATCCAAGGAATACGGGAGTGCTGATTCATAGGGGTACTCGTAATACCAATGTTTATAGCAGCACTTTCAACAATAGCCAAATTATGGAAAGAGCCCATATGTCAATCAACTGATAATAGATAAAGAAGATGTGGTTTTTATATACAGTGGAATACTACTTGGCATTAAGAATGAAATCCTGCCATTTTCAACAATGTGAATGGAACTGGAGGGTATTATGCTAAGTGAAATAAGCCCATTATCATTTGTGAAGATCTTAAATCTCAATCTGTACCTTGGGAGGCGTGTTTTGAGAGAGATTTAAGGACACCTAGTTAGGCAACTTCCCTTCTCTTTCACTTCTAGCAATTTTTTCCCATAATAGGCATCCTCAAAAGATATACATATCAAAAGTCATCTACTATGCAGGATTTTGGTGGGTTCTATAAAACCAAGAAGTGGCCATATTTCTGTCATAATAATAAGCTCTTTTCTTGGTTTCTACGCTTTGAACTGTATCATTGTTTTGAGAATTAGCTTTAAAAAGAACAAATCCAAATCTATATTGTATCAAGCCATCATGGTTTACTTAAAAAATGGAAAATGATAGTTATAAAACTTTAGTAATAATAATAATAAAATATAGGCAAATATATACAAATATATACATTTGCATTGGCTATTAGCTTTGCCTAAGCAGTTTCACATACATGCTCTCAATCAACAGTGCCACATAATTACCTGCATAACCCAGATTTGGATTGTTATGAATTATATATTTCACTTTTTAATTCCTTATTTCAGGCCTATCAGTTAGAGAATTTGCATAGATATCAGAAGGAAACAAATTGTGAGCTTTCTTAATGCTTGGGAGGGAAAGAGGTTAGAAACCTCAATCTCAAAATTTAAAAGTTTCACATGAAACCAATCCTTGAAAATTAAAATCCAAATCTTCCCATTTTCCTTTATATTGAATTTATACAGCAATTATATCATAAAGGAGATAAAGAATTGTTGTACTGCTTTTTCAACCTCCAATTACATCCACTTGTTCATGTGCTCTTAAATGGTTCACAGGTTGTAATACTCAGCAAAGAAATAAGAATGAAAAAACACTGTATTTTCTGTGTTTGGTAAATGTGAGATTTTCCTTAAGCAATGAGAACATGCTTGTCAGCCTGTCCTTACACACCTCTAAAATTAAATTGGTTTTTTCTTTAAATTTTTTTAATGTTTTATTTATTTTTGGTACAGAGAGAGGCAGAACATGAGAGGGGGAGGGGCAGAGAGAGAAGACACAGAACCGGAACCAGGCTCCAGACTCTGAACTAGCTGTCAACACAGAGCTTGACGCGGGGCTCGAACCCACGAATGTGAGATCTAAACTGAGCCGAAGTCGGAGGCTCCACCGACTGAGCCACCCCGGTGCCCCAATTGGTTTTTTCTTTAAATATTTTTTGATATTCAATGGATTCTCAATATGATGCTTGTTACAAAAAAAAATTGTCATGGCCAGAGCTAAGTACAACTGAGCTTTTCAAAAATTTGAATTTAATTTCAAAGCTATGCATAATTAAGCAGCTTCAATTCCTGTCCCTTGCCCCTATATCAAATATTGGAGCTTTAGACAAAATGTTTATAGGAAAGTAACAGTCTGCTGGCATTCATTATCCATTTATCTTTCCAGGATTTCAAACATAATAGATACACAGATGGATTTCAAGACCCATTATTCTTAGATTTTGAACAAGGGTTCATTTTTCTGCTATCTTCTACCTCCACTTACTTCATTAGGAAACACTACCACAGCACATGTATAGCATCCTGCTCTACACAGCCTAGTGTCTAAATGAACTAAAAACACACTAGGAACTGTAACCTTAATTTATACTGTATTTAATCTTCCATATAAAAATTTTTCCAATGATCAACCTTCTAGAAGGACAAGAAAATTATGGGTTACATACTTACTGTTTCTTCTTTCTGTATAAAGAAGGTCTAAAGAAAGATCAGTTGAAATTCATGTAGGGATTTTGTTTGCTAGTATTTTGTGGAGGATTTTTGCATTATGTTCATCAAATATATTGGCCTGTAGTGGTCTCTCTCTCTGGTTCGATACCAAGGTACTGCTGGCCTCATAGAATGAATTTGGAAGTTTTAGTTCCTTTTATAATTTTTGGAATAATTTGAGAATAATAAATGTTAAGTCTTAAAATGTTTGGAAGAATTCACCTGTGAAACCATCTGGTCCTGCATTTTTGTTTGTTGGGAGTTTTGTGATTGCTGATTCAATTTTTGTGCTTGTAATAAATTTGTTCAAGTTTGAGATTCTTCCTGTTTCAACTTTGGTGGTTTATATGTTTCTAGGAATTTATCCATTTCCTCTAAGTTTTCCAATTTGTTGGCATATAGTGTTTTTTTAAATAGTCTTCTCATACTCATTTGTATTTCTGTGGTATTCTCATCTCCCATTTGTGATTGTCTTTATTTGAGTCCATTCTCTTTTTTTACCTCAATGAGTCTGGGTAGAAATTTAACCATTTTATTGATTTTCTCAATAAAAACCAGCTCCACGTTTCATTTATCTATTTTCTTAGTTTCTATATTATTTATTTATAATCTAATATTTATTTCTCTCTTTCTGATGGCTTCAGGGTTTCTTTCTTGTTTATGTTTCTAGTCTCTTTAAGTGCAAGGTTAGGCTATTTGAGATTGTTTTTGCATCTTGAGGTAGGCCTATATTGCCATGAACTTCCATTTAGAACTGCTTTTGCTGTTTCAGGAGTTAAGATGGCAGAGAAGTCGGGGACCCTGGGCTTTCTTCATCCCTCAGACACAGCTGAATTGAGGTCTCATAACTTGGAACACCCAGGGAATTGGTCTGCAGAGTAGCAGAAGGATCTCCACAGTTGGAAGGAAATAGCTTGGCAGATCTGAGGGACACGGATGTGAAGTGGAGGAGAAAAAAGTGTAGTGATACAGAGGGAAGGAAACATTTCCATGGAGAGAGAAAATGGAGAAAGAGAGATGGGTTGAGATAGTGTAGTATCGAGTTAGCTCAAGAGGAAAACCTCTCTGGACCACAGACTTGGAAGTGACAAGTACTGAGTATCCAGTTCTTTTTTGCAAACAAATTTTGGAGCTCAAATTCTGAAGTTTTGGAAATGTGTGACTTTATCCAGAGCAGAGGAGTGGCACACACTCCTGGGAAGGAGGGAAATAACCTCAGAGTGCACAGCATGGTGTAATGATCTTCAGGATGCACTGGAAGAGAATAGTCTTTTTCCGGAAGTACATTTGGAAGAAAGTTTATTGCCTACTCAGGGACACAAAACCCTGATGGGCCAAGCAAAAGCCTTTCATCAGCAGGTTGGAGAGGTTCCACTCTGGAGGAAGGGAGCATATCCACATTGTGTCAGCTACTTTAGAAGTTCAGGCTTTGAATCCTAATTGTGTGCCAAAGAAAAACCCCAGGAGAGTTTTGGTTCAGGGCTAACTGACTTCCACAGCTATTCTCTGAGTGCTGCCAGAACAACAGGGGTTGAGATACCTGGTCTGAGGATAAGATATCGGAGTGGTTGATCTCAAGATCAACATGGTGAGACTTCAGAGAGTAACACAGTGGCCCCCAGTGGAGGCAGGGTCCACTTATACCAAATCCTGCCCCTCTGTGTCTGGAAACTACTTATTTACTGGGATAAGACGGAATCTGAGCCAATGAAGCCAGCCTCACCTCAAGACTAGCATAGCCAACAAACCCCAGGCAACAACAGACAACTCACAGACAACTTTTTTTTTTCTTTTTTCCCTCCTCTTTCTGTTTTTCTTTTGGAATCAAGCTCATAGTTTCTTTTTCTTTCTTTTCTTTTTTTTCTTATTTTTTAAATTAATAGTTTATTACCAAGATTGTTTCCATATAACATCCTGTGTTCTTGCCCACAAGTGTCCCTCTCCATGATTATTAACCCCCCACCCCTTCCCCCCTCCCTCTTCAGCCCTCAGTTGGCTTAGCTGCTCAAAGCACCTGTCTCATAAACAGGAGATCCTGGGTTCGACTCCCAGTAGGGCCTGGTGTTTTTTCATAATTTCTTAATTTTTTATATATTTTTCTCATTTGGGGGGGATCACGATTTTTTATTCTTTTTTTCATTCCTTTTATCTTTCCTTCTCTTTTTTTTCTATTTCTGCCCTTACATTTTATTTGGAATCAGCCTTATGGTTTTTTGATTCTTTGATTGGTTTAGTTTTGTGCACTTTCCTTTACATTTTTGGGGGGATCAAGCTTCCCAGTATCTTTTTTTCCAGGGTTACTTCAACAAAAAAATCAAAGCACAACTAGATCAAAGCCCAAACACTCCACCATTTCAAGCAAGGAAGAGTTGTGCAGAGGACTGGAAAGTGGTAAAGAGCAATCAAAATGCCAACTGCTAGCAGAGTGACAGAGCATATACCAGAAATACTTTCTGGATTGCCAGGCCCTGGAAAGTGTATGGCCTTTTTTTAATGTAGCAGTACTCTCAGATTCAGGGAACACAACAAGCTTTTCAAACATACAAAAGGCAGAAACATAGCCAAAATGATGACTGAGGATATCTGAACAAACTCTTAGAACAGCAGTCATATGAATATTATCTGGGCTTGAAGAAACATAGAAGACACCAGAGAAATCCTTGTTGCAGAAATCAAAGACCTAAAAACTTCAGGCTGAAATAAAAATACTATAACCGAGATGTAAAATAAACTAGATACAGTGACAGCAAGGATTGAAGAAGCAGAAGGGAGAATAGATGAAACAGAAGATAATATATGGAAAATAATAAAGCTGGAAAAAAGAGGGAAAAGAAATTACAAGATTATAAGGATAGTATTAGAGAACTAGGTGATTCCATGAAACAAAACAATATCCATATCATAGGAGTCCCAGAAGAAGAGGAGTGAGAAAAGAAGGCAGCGAATGTATTTGAAAAAAAAAAAGATAACCTAGAATATCCCTAATTTGGGGCAGGAAACAGGCATCTGAGTCCAAAAGGCACAGAGAACTTCCCTCAAAATCAACAAAAACTGGCCAACGCCATGACATATCATAGTGAAATTTGCTAAATACAAAGATAAAGAGAGAAATCTTAAAGGAGCTAGTAACAAAAAGACCCTAAACTACAAGGGTAGATACATAATGTTAGTAGCAGACCTGTCCACTGAAACATGCAGGTCAGAAGAGAACGGTAGAAAATATTCAATGTGCTGAATAGGAAAAATATGCAGCCAAGAATGTGTGATCAACAAGGCCGTCAACAAGGCTTCCCAGACAAATTAAAAAAAAATAAAGGATTTCTGGACTAATAAACCAGCCCTGCAAGGAATTTTAAGGGGGACTCTAAGTGAGGCACAAAAAAGAAGACCAAAGCAGCAAAGACTGCAAAAGACCAGAGAACATCACCAGAAACATCAATAACTACAGGTAATAAAATGGCACTAAATGCATATCTTTCAATAATCACTCTGAATGTAAATGGATCAACTCTCCAATTAAAGATACAGGGTATCAGAATGGATTTAAAAAATCCATCTATATGCTGCCAGAAGAGTTTCATTGTATACCTAAAGGCACTGCATATTGAAATTGAGGGGATGGAGAAAGATCTATCATGCTTATGGAGGCCAAAAGAAGGCTAGGTGGCTATATTTATATCAGACAAACTAGATTTTAAAACGGACTCTACTAAGAGATAGAGAAAGGCATTATAACATATTTACGGGGTCTATCCCTTAAGAAGATCTAACAATTGTACATATTTATGCCCCCAACTTGAAGATTCAAAACACAAATCAAATAATAACAAACATGAGGAAACTCATTGATAATAATGCCTTTATTGTAGGATACTTTAGTACTTCATTTACAGCAATGGACAGATTATCAAAGCAACATCAAAGAAAATCAACAAGTAAGCAAAGGCTCTGAATGACACACTGGACAAGATGGACTTAACAGATATATTCAAAACATTGCATCTTAAAGCAGAAGAATACATATTCTTCTCAAGCACACATGGAAATATCACATACTGAATTACAACTCAACCCTAAACAAGTGCAAATACATTGAAATCATATTGTGCATATTTTCAGATCACAAAGCTATAAAACGTGTTATTGACCAGAATAAAAATAGGGAAAGCCCTCAAAAACATGGAGGTTAAAAAACATGCTACTAAAGAAAGAATTCTTTAACCAGGAAATTAAAGAATAAATATAAAAATACATGGAAGTCAATTAAAATAAAAACTCGATAGTCCAAACACTTTTTGGGATGCAGCAAAGGGAGTGCTAAGAAGAAAGTACATTGCAATTCAAACCTATCTCAAAAAGCAAGAAAGGTTCCAAATACACAGCTTAGCCTTACATCTGAGGGAGCTAGAAAAGTAGCAGCAAATAAAGGCAAAAGCAAGCAGAATAAGGAAAATAATAAAGATTAGTGTAGAAATAATCAATACAGGAAAAAAAGAAACATGAAAACAGATCAATGAAACTATGAGCTGGTGTTTTCAAAGAATATGTAAAGTTGGTAGACTCTTAACAAGACTACTCAAAAAGAAAAGAGAGAGTACCCAAATAAAAGCATTAATGAAAGAGGAGATATCACAAACAACACCACAATAATACAAAAAAAATTACAATAAAATACTATCCAAAATTATATGCAGACAAACTGGCCAATCTGGAAGAAATGGATAAATTCCTAGACAGTCACTCACTACAAAAAATCAAATAGAAAGAAATAAAAAATTTGAACGGGCCCATAACCACGAAGAAATTTAATGGGTTATCAAAAACTCCTAGCAAGTGAGACTGTTGGGCAAGATGGCTTCCCAAAAAAAATTCTTCCAGATATTCATTTATTTTCTTCCTTTAAAAAAATTTTAAATCATATATAAAGATTGCTACATAGATATGAGTTATTACATATTCAGTATACAGATAATTCTTTTTTTTAGTTTATTGTCAAATTGGTTTCCATATAACACCCAGTGCTCTTCCTCACAAGTGCCCTCTTCCATTACCACCACTTCCCTTTCCCCTCCCCCTCCCCCACCCCCTCCAACCCTCAGTTCGATTTCAGTATTCAATAGTCTCTCAGGTTTTGCGTCCCTCTCTCTCCCCAACTCTCTTTTCCTCTTTCCCTCCCCATGGTCCTCCATTAGGTTTCTCCTGTTCTGTTAGACCTATGAGTGTAAACATAGGGTATCTGTCCTTCTCCACCTGACTTATTTCGCTTAGCATGACACCCTCGAGGTCCATCCACTTTGCTACAAATGGCCATATTTCATTCTTTCTCATTGCCATGTAATACTCCATTGTGTGTATACACCACATCTTCTTGATCCACTCATCGGGTTATGGACATTTAGGCTCTTTCCATGATTTTTTTAAGCTTTACAGTAGCAACATTTTTTTAATTTATTATTTTATTTATAGTTTATTGTCAAGTTGGTTTCCATATAACACCCAGTATTCTTCCCCATAAGTGCCTTTCTCCATGACCATCACCTCCCTTTCCTTTTCCCCCTCCCTCTTAAGCCCTCAGTTTGTTTTCAGTATTCAATAGTGTCTCATGATTTGCCTCCTTCCTTCTCTCTCTTCCCCACCCCCCTTCCCCTACTCGTGGTCCTCTTAAGTTTCTCATGTTAAACCTATGAGTGAAAACATATGATATCTGTCCTTCTCTACCTGACTTATTTTGCTTAGCATGACACACTCGAGGTCCATCCACTTGGCTACGAATGGCCAGATTTCATGCTTTCTCATTGCAATGTAGTATTCCATTGTATAGATAAACCACATCTTTTTGATCCATTCATCAGTTGATGGAAATTTAGGCTCTTTCCATGATTTGGCTATTGTTGAAAGTGCTGCTATGAACATTGGGGGTACATGTGCCCCTATGCATCAGCATGTCTGTATCACTTGGGTAAATTCCCAAGAGTCCTATTGCTGGGTCATAGGGGAGTTTTATTGATAATTTTTTGAGGAACCTCCACACTGTTTTCCAAAGCGGCTGCACCAGTTTACATTGCCACCAACAGTGTAGGAGAGTGCCCATCTCTCCACACCCTCGCCAGCATCTATAGTTTCTTGAATTGTTCACTCTGACCTGTGTGAGGTGGTATCTCAGTGTGGTTTTGATTTGTATTTCCATGATGATGAGTGACGCTGAGCATGATTTCAGGTGTGGAGTTTGGTGAGTTCCTTGTAGATATTGGATACTATCCCTTTATCCGATATGTCATTTGCAGCTATATATTCCCATTCTGTCGGTTGCCTATTCATTTTCTCGACTGTTTCCTTTGCAGTGCAGAAGCTTTTTATCTTGATTAAGTCCCAATAGTTCATTTTTGCTCCTGATTCCTTTGCGTTTGGGGATGTGTCAAGTAGGAAATTGATGTGGTTGAGGTCAAGGAGGTTGTTTCCTACTTTCTCCTCCAGGGTTTTCATGCTTTCCTGTCTCACATTCAGGTCCTTCAGCCATTTTGAGTTTATTTTTGTGTATGGTGTAAGAAAATGGTCTAGTTTCATTCTTCTGCCTGTTGCTGTCCAGTTGTCCCAGCACCACCTGTTAAGGAGGGTTTCTTTTTCCATTGGATACTCTTTTCTGCTTTGTCAAAGGTTAATTGGCCATACACTTGTGGGTCCAGTTCTGGGTTCTCTATTCTATTCCATGGGTCTATGTGTATGGTTGTGGGCCAATACCATACTGTCTTGATGATGACAGCTTTGTAGTAGAGGCTAAAGTCTGGGATTGTGATGCCTCCCATTTTGATTTTCTTCTTCAATATTACGTTGGGTATTTGGGGTCTTTAGTGGCTCCATACGAATTTTAGGATAGTTTGTTCTAGCTTTCTGAAGAATGCTGGTGCAATTTTCATAGGGATTTGATTGAATGTGTAGATTGCTTTGGGTAATAATGACATTTTAACAATGCTTATTCTTCTGACCCATGAGCATGGAATGTTTTTCCATTTCTTTGGGTCTTCTTCAATTTCCATTATAACTTTTCTACAGTTTTCATTATACAGAAGTTGTCTATCTCTGGTTTTTTTATTCCTAGCTAGTTTATGGTTTTTTTTGTGCAATTGTGAATGGGATCACTTTCTTGACTTCTCTTTCTGTTGCTTCATTATTGGTGTACAAAAATGCAACTGATTTCTGTAAGTAAATTTTGTACCCTGTGACTTTGCTGAATTCTTGGAACAGTTCTAGAAGGTTTCTGGTGGAGTCAGTCGGGTTGTCCATGTAGAGAATCATGTCATCTGCGAAAAGTGAAGGTTTCACTTCATCCTAGCCAATTCTGATGCCTTTTATTTCCTTTTGTTGTCTGATTGTTGATGCTAGGACTGCCAGCACTATGTTAAACAACAGTGGTGAAGAGGTGGTGGTGATGGTGGAGGGCACTTAAGGGGAAGAGCGCTGGGTGTTATATGGAACACAATTTGACAATAAAATATTATGGAAAAAAAAACAACAGTGGTGAGAGTGGACATCCTTGTTGTGTTCCTTTTCTCAGGGGAGAAGCTCTCAGTTTTTCCCCATTGAGGGTAATTATAACTGTGAGCTTCTCATATATGGCTTTTATGATATTTAAGTAAGTTCCTTCTATCCCAAATTTCTTGAGGGTTTTTATTAAGAAACGATGCTGTAGAACTTCTGACATAGGTGCACATATACTTCAATGTTCATAGCAGCATTGTCAACAATAGCCAAATCATGGAAAGAGCCTAAATGTCCATCACCTGATGAATGGATCAAGAAGAGGTGGTACACACAATGGAGTATTACATGATAATGAGAAAGAATGAAATATGGCCATTTGTAGGAAAGTGGATGGACCTCGAGGGCGTCATACTAAGCGAAATAGGTCAGGCAGAGAAGGACAGATACCATATGTTTGCACTCATAGATCTAACAGGAGAACAAGAGAAACCTGATGGAGGACCAGAGGGAGGGGAAGGGGGAAAGATAGTTGGGGAGAGAGAGGGACGCAAAACCTGAGAAACTATTGAATACTTAAATTTTTTATTTTTTTATTTTTATTTTTTTAAACTGTTTATTGTCAAATTGGTTTCCATATATCACCTAGTGCTTTTCACCACACATTACCGCCAACTTCCATCACCCTCCCCTTCCCCCTCAACCCTCGGTTCATTTTCAGTATTCAATAAATAGTTATAATTCTTCTTTAATTGTTTGATAGAATTTAGCAACAATGCCATCTGGGTCTGGGTTTTTCCACATGGGTAATTTCTATTACTACTGCTGCTGCTGCTATTACTGCTTGAATATCTTCACTTGTTATAGAGTTATTTAGATGGTGTATTCCTTCTCTTTTATTTATTTATTTATAATTTTTAATTAATTAATTAATTAATTAATTAAGTTTTCTTGTACCACTCTTTAGTCTTTTTAAAAATTTTATTAAGTTTATTGCCTAGTTGGTTTCCATATAACACCCAGTGCTCTTCTCCACAAGGGCACCCCTCCATGATCATCATCCCCCTTCCCCTTTCCTCCTCCCTCTTTGGTCCTCAGTTTGTTTTCAGTATTCAAGAGTATCTCATGATTTGCCTCCCTCCCTCTGCTTAACTTTCTTTCCCCCCCTTCCCCTTTCCATGGTCCCTTGTTAGGTTTCTCCTGTTAGAACTAGGAGTGAAAACATATGGTATCTGTCCTTTTCTACCTCTTATTTCGCTTAGCATGACACCCTCGAGGTCCATCCACTTTGTTACAAATGACCAGATTTCATTCTTTCTCATTTCCATGTAGTACTACATTGTGTATATATACCCCAATGTTCATAGCAGCACTTTCAACAATAGGCAAATCATGGAAACTGCCTAAATTTCCATCATCCAATGAATGGTCTTGAACCAGTTTTGGTGGTTTGTGTCTTTCTAGGAATATGTCCATTTCATCTAAGTTATCTCATTTCTTGGAGTACACTTGCCATAGTATTCCTTCATAATCCATCTTATTTCTGTAAAGTTGACAGTAACATCCCCTCTTTCCTATTTGCTTCTAGTAATTTGAGTATTTCTTCATCAAACTAGTAAAGAGTTGTTAGTTTTGTTGATTTTTTTCAAGGAACCACTTTTTGGTCCAAATGATTTTCTGTACTGTTGTTCTATTCTTTATCGCATTAATGTTCACTCCAGTCTTTATTATTTCCTCTCTGCTTGCTTTTGGATTACTTTACTGTTTTGTCTTCAGTATCTCAGGTGAAAGGTTAAATTATTGATACAAGATTTTTTTTTCTTTTACACTACAGGCAAGTACAACTAAATTTCTCTCTAAATACTGTTTTAGCTGCATTCCATTAAGTTTCAGTATATCGTGTCTTCATTTTGATTCATCTCAGAGTATTATCTGATTTCCTTTTTTATTTCTTGACTCATTGATTGTTTAAGAGTGTGTTGTCTAATTTCCACATATTTGTGAGTTTCTCATTTTTTTGCGTTATTGGTTTTTAAATTTCATTCCATTGTTTTGTCAGAGAACATATTTTGTTTTATTAGTTTCTGTCTTCACATATAATGTATCCTAAGTAGTTTTCCATATGCACCTGAGAAGAATGTACATTATGTTTTTGCTGGGTGGTTCAAATTTTGACCCTGCTGCTTTCTAGTTGTGTGACAGTAGCTTTAGACTTCTCATATGCAAATGGGAAAAATAAAACTTGCATCAAAATGTTCTTATGAGAAAAGAATTAAACAATATACGTGAAACAACTATCACATTGACTAGAACACAGTAGAGACTCAGTAGATATTCTTTCTCTTCCTGTGTTTTATAATCACAGTGAGGAAATCATTAACAATGAAAGCTCTCATAAAAAAATTCATTCTATTTCATGGTATTGATTCTATCTAGGGAAAGGTTCAGAAAAGACTAGTGAGATGATCTCTATAAACAGGGAAGTCTCATCAACAATAAACTTAAGATTGGATCTTCCAGAAAATAAACTAAAACTATTTTTTAATTCCATTTTGTAAAGATAGCTTCAGCTCTGTCAATCCTGAAAACCAGTAGATTCCACTCTGACAGGCCCAATTTCAATACTGAAATATTTGGGGTATCAGTCACTTATCCAACCTGAAATGAAAAACTTCCTAAATCGACATCCTTTACCATTTGTTTGTTTTTTCTCCTTTTGGATATTACAACAAACAACATAAGCTCCTTATGTAAGAGGAATATTTAAAGCAGTCCAAAAGTTGAAATGGGAGGGGTTTCCATTAATAGTTCCCTACTAAGGCATTTTTTTTTCCATTCGGAGAAGGCCAGAAATTGCCAAATTCAGGAATCAATACCAAAGCTAAACTCAGAGCCCTCCCTCCTGAAAGGATGAAACATTCATGATATTCATTCAGAAGGAATATATGGTTTGCCTCTTGGAAGAGGCTTGGGTTGTCAATAAATACCCTTCAAGGAGAAGGTAAATACTTACACTTAGAGCTTAGACTAGAGAACGAGTAGCATCTTGGAAGGGAAGCTTTGCTACTCCTTCCTTATTGGAGGTATATTGTAAGACCTAGAAAGACAGAGTAAAGTCTTCAGAGAAGCCTGAGAAAGTGACACTGAGTCTAGAAAATAAAGCTCATGCAATTTTACTCATAAGAGTACCTTAATTTTGTATTCAAAGCCAATTAACTTGTATGATCAAAACAATTCATTTCTTTAAAATTTAAAAAGTATGAATAAACACCTTTGTAAATATTTGATTTTGGGAGAGAATAGCATCTTTTGCAAAAACAAGGAAGACTGATATTGTTTTTATTTATAGGAAACAGACTACTCTACAATCTGTCAATTTCACTACTGAGTATTTATCCAAAGAATACAAAAATGGTAATTCAAAGGGATACATGAATCTCAATATTTATAGCACCATTGTCTATAATAACCATATTATGGAAACAGTCCAGGTGTCCATCAACGGATGAATGGGTAAAGAAGAAGTGAACTATAAAGAAATATTAGTCATGTAAAAGAATAAAATATTGCCATTTGCAATGATATGGATGGAGTTAGAGAGTATTTTCCTAAGTTAAATAAGTTAGATAAAGACAAATACCATACAATTTTACTTATAGTGGAATTTAAGAAACAAAAAAATAGCAAAAAGAAAAGAGAGAGGCAAACCAAGAAATAGATGCCTAATTATAGAAAACAAACTGAGGATTACTGGGGAAGTGGTGGGCAGGGGAATGTGTTAAACAGGTAGTGTGGGTAATAAGGAAGACACGTGTTGTGATGAGCACCGAATATTGTATGTTACTGATGAATCACTAAATTCTACACCTGAATCTAATATTACATTGCAGGTTTACTAACTGGAGTATAAATAAAAATTTGAAGAAAAAAAGAGAAAATACTGTATACCAGACCTATGAAATAAGAATACGCATTTTAAAAAATCCCCAGGTAAGTTTGATAAGCACTGGTCAATGCTTGGGAAACTGTTCTCCAAATGTGTTTTTTGACTACTTTCATCAGAATAATATTGGGTATTGGTTAAGGAAATTAAAGTTTGTAGGCCCTAATCAGATGTACTAAATCATATCTCTCATAGTGTAATCTGGGATTGTACGTTAGTAACAAATATGGTAAGGTAGTAAATCTCAAACTCGAGCATACACCAGATGTAGTTGGAGGAACTTCTAAAACACAGTCCCACCAACTGGGGGTAGAATAAACCCCAGAGGTATCTTATTCAATAAGTCCAGAATGGGGCCCAAGATTCTTCATTTCTAGCATGTTTCTCTGTGATGTTGATACTACTGGTCTGAGAAATACAATAGGAGAATCGCTATATAGACATCGTTTTTTTTTATAATGTTTTATTTATTTTTGATACAGAGAGAGACAGAGCATGAAAGGAGGAGGGGTAGAGAGAGAAGGAGACACAGAATCTGAAGACAGGCTCCAGGCTCTGAGCTAGCTGTCAGCACAGAGCCTGATGCGGGGCTCAAACCCACAAACGTGAGATCTGACCTGAGCCGAAGTCGGAGGCTTAACCGACTGAGCCACCCAGGCGCCCCATATATAGACATAATTTTAATAAGCTTAGTTAATTGGTTGTCCAATATTGATTAGGAAAGCTATTAGAAAGGGAGTAGTCAGAGGCAGGCACAGAAATAACAGCAAGAAGCAACATTTCATAGGCTGAGAATTGGGGGATAAACAAAAGCTATTGAAGAAAAGACAGGAAATAAACATTTTTCTGAAGCTATTGAATGTAAGTGCCAAGAACCTCATGTATCTCACTCCTGCACCTTTCCCATAACTACCAGAGTCCTAGCCCGTAAGGGTTATCATTGTATTTTATGTGGTAGTGATGTGTGATAATGAATGCTCATTAATAATGGCCCCCAGTAAACAAGAAATGTTTAATTCTACTTTGTTTACTGTTGAAGCAGGTATAGAATTGAACCATACACCTTGAGAATATTTCCATTAAGGACAATTTTAAACATGAATGTTAAAATTGATTTATAATTTCACTTTTGAAAAGCACTCTACAAATTCCAAATCTTATAGAATAAATTATAATCATGTATAATGGAGTTCAGAAAGTACAAAGGTGATAAAAACAGCATCTGATACTTTATTTTTTAATTAAAAATTTAATTTAAATTTTTTAAATGTTTTATTTATTTTTGAGACAGAGACTGAGCATGAGAAAGGAGGAGCAGAGAGAGAAAGAGAGAGAGAGAGAGAGAGAGAGAGAGAGAGAGAGAGAGAGAGAGAGAGACTGTGAGTGGGGGAGGGGTAAAGAGAGAGAGAGAAAGTATTTGAAACAGGCTCCAGGCTTTGAGCTGTCAGAACAGAGCACAATGTGGGGCTAGAACTCAGGAATGAGGAGATCATGACCAAGGCTGAAATCGGGTGCTCAACTGACTGATCCACCCAGGCACTGCACGATATTTAATATTTTTAAAAGTAGGCTAGTGGAAAGGCAAGATGACAGAGATGTAGGGAGCTCTGTAACCTTTGCCCACCTGCATCTATCAAACTGAGAAGGACTGAAGCGTCAATACTCAGATCTACAAGAGTGGGAGGTGAACACACAGACTCCAGAAAGAAGACATCCTCAAAGATGCCTGAATGAGTGAGTGTCAACTGGGGAAATTAAAAAAGGGGCTGGACCCCGGAGGTACATTGGAGTGAGAGCCCCAGCCAAACACAGAGAGGGTGTGAGAAACCTTGGAAAGATACGGGGATGAGAAAGAGAGACTGGAAACACTCATAGTACTGTCTCTAGAAAAGAGATAAAGAACTTAGCCCAGGATGGAGAGAGAGATTGTCACCCCATATATAACTGCAGGGCTTGGGGAGAGAAACCCATCCCATATAGCTGGCAAATTCTTCCTTGGGCTTGGCAGAATTGGTGTTGATTCCAGATGATACCAGAAAAAACAGCCCAGCCCCCTCCCTCTGCACAATCCTGGCTGGGAGGCCAGCAAATAGTGGGAGTGCATCTCACCCCGGGCAGTGGCAGCGCTAATCCCAGGCAGGGCCAAAAGGAACAACCCCCATTTCTACACAATCCTGGCTAAGAAGCCAGCCGCCAGCATTAGTACATTTCACCTTGGGTGGTAGCATTAAAGTGAATGGACTAAGATTTTGAAATGAGGCGGGTCTTGGAAAATACAACTTGGCTCACTTGTGTCACAGGGAGATTGGACTCAAAAGAGTGGCTTGCAGCACTTGGTTCGAGCACAGTTTGAGGCACTACCACTCTTCATCTTGCAACTATCAAGGTGGGGCCTTAGAGGGCAGCCCCCGAGACCTACCAACACAGAGCCAGGCCATCCGTGCAGGAGACCTGCTATTTTATTTTATTTTATTTTATTTTATTTTATTTTATTTTATTTTATTGTTATTTTCTTCCTCTTTTTTTCTCTTGCCATCCAGATATAGTCTCTCTTATCTCATTCTTATCTCTCCCCTTGGCTGGTTATATGCTTTTAGACTGTCCATTGCCTTTTGTTGTCAATGTCCCCCCCCCCTCATTTTTTTGTCTTCTTTTCTTTTCTCTTTTTTCTTTTCTTTTCTTTTTTCTTTTCTTTTCTTCTCCTTTCTTGTATCTCCTTTCTTTTCTTACTTTCCCCTTTTGGTGTGCTTGTTTGTTTGATTTGTCTGTGTGTTTGCATGCTTTTGTTCCCTGTGTGGTTGTCTGTTTTTCCTTTTCAGGGGTACCTCAAGAAACAAGCCAAAGTACACATGGTGGGGAGTCGCAAATATTGCTCAGTAGTGAAATAAAATAATCAAAAGCATAACAAGAGAAACCGAGAGACACCACTAAAAGAATACTTCCTGAAATGACAGGCCCTGGAGGGTCAATGTGCCTCCTTTAATAGAGCAATACTAACAGGTGTACATTGCATATGAGCTTTAAAAATGAAAAGAGATAGAAACCTAGCCAACATGACAAAACGAAAGAACTCACCTCTAAAGAAATTCCAGGAAGAAGTCACAGCCACAGAACTGCCAAAACAGATTTAAGTATAATAACTGAACAAGACTTTTGAACAATTATCATAAAATTAATTGCTGGGCTTCAAAAAAGCATCAGAGAAGCTGTTGATACAAAGACTAGGGACCTTCAAAATAGCTGCACGAGATAAAAGATTATAAATGAACTGCATAATAAAATGAAGGAAGCCACTGAACGGATTGAAGAGGCAGAGAGTAGACTAGGTGAATTAGAAGACACAGTTATAACAAAAGAGGAAGCCAAAAAAAAAAAAAAAAGAGAGAGAGAGAAATTGATCCAAAAGCACAAAAGGAGAATCTGAGACCTGAGTGATACAACCAAACAGAACAATATATGTATCATAACAATTCATGACGAAGAAGAAAGAGAAAAAGGTCCTGAAGGGATGCTTGATCAATTTATAGCTGAAAACTGCAGGAGCATGAGGAAAGAAATAGACATTGAAATCCAAGAGGTGCAAAGAACCTCCTAAAGACGTAACTTGAATCAACATATCATAGTGAAACTGGCAAAATAAAGAGAGAATACTGAAATCAGCTAAGGATAAAATGACCCTAATATACAAAGGAAAATCTAGCAGAGTGGTTACAGACCTATCTAATGAAACTTGGCAGGCCAGAAAGGAATAGCAGGAAATCTTCAATGTGATGAACAGGAAAAAATATTCATCCAAGAATCCTTTATCCAGTGAGCCTGTCATTCAAAATAGGAGAGATAAAGGTGTTCCCAAATAAACAAAAGTGGAGAGAATTCATCACCACAAAACAAGCCTTACAAGAAATCCTAAGAGGGATTCTATGAGGGAAATGCAGCAAGGAATATAAGGTACCAGAGACACCTCTACAAACATGAACCATACAGAGAACACAATGATTCCAAACCCACATTTTTCAATAATAACAATGAATGTAAATTGACTGAATGCTCCAACCACATGATACAAGGTAGCAGAATGGATAAAAAAATCAAAATACATCTATATGCTGTCTACAAGAGACTCATAGTAGATCTTAAGACATCTTCAGATTGAAAGCAAGGGGATGAAGAAATATCTATCATGCGTTCGATGCCAGAAAAAAGCCAGAGTAGCCATACTTATATCAGACAAACTGGACTTTAAAGTAAAGGCAGTAACAAAAGATAAAGAAGGATATTATATAATAATTACAGGGTCTCTCCACCAGGAAGAGCTAACAATTATAAACCTCTATGCACTGAACTCAGGAGCATGCAAATACATAAACCAATTAATCACAAACAGAAATAGTCTTATTAATAAGAATGTGCTAATTGCAGGGGACTTTAATACTCCACATACAGCAATGTGTCAACCAGACAGAAAATCACTAAAGAAACAATGGACCTGAATGACACATTGGACAGATGGAATTGATAGATATATTTAGAACCCTGCATCCTGATGTTAGGAAATTCACCTTCTTCTCAAGTGCACATGGCACATTCCCCAAGACTGATCACATAGTGTGACATAAAGCAGCCCTCCTAAATATAAATGAATTGAGATTATACCATGCACACTTTCAGAACAAAATGCTATGAAACTTGAAATCAATCACAGGAAAAAGTCTGGAAAACCTCAAAAAATATGGAGTTTAAAAGCCACCCTACTAAATAATGATTGGGCCAATTAGGCAATCAAAGCAGAAATTAAAAAAGATATGGAAACAAATGCAAATGAAAATACAACAATCCAAATTCTCTGGGACTCAGCAAAGGCAGTCCTAAGAGGAAAGTATATTGCAATACAAGCCTATTTGAACAAATAGAAAAGACACAAATTCAAAATCTAACAGAGAACCAAAAGGAACTAGAAGGGGAGCAGCAAGAGCATGGCAAATCCAGCAGAATAAGAGAAATAATAAAGTTCAGGACAGAAATAAACAATATAGAATCCAAAAAAAAAATACCCACTTGATCAGATCAATGAATCCAAGAGTTGGTTTTTTTGAGAAAATAAACAAAATTGATAACCTCTAGCCAGGCTCCTCTGAAAGAAAAAAGAGAACATCCAAACAGACAAAGTTATGAATGAAAATGGAACTATTACAAACAACTCCTTAGAAATACAAGCATTCATCAGAGATTACTATGAAAAATTATATGCCAACAAACATGACAATCTAGAAGAAATGGATAAATTACTACACATACGTTCAGTACCAAATGTAAAATGGGAGGAAAATCAAAATCTGAACAGACCCATAACAGTGAAGAAATTGAATCAGTTATCAAAAATCTTCCAATGAATAAGGGGCCAGGGCCAGATGGATTCCCAGGAGAATTCTACCAGACCTTTAGAGCAGAGGTAATACCCATCCTTCTTAAGCTATTCCAAAAAATAGAAATAGAAGAAAAAATTCCAAATTTATTCTACAAAGCCAGCATCACTTTGATTCCCAAATACGACAGAGACCCAACAAAAAAAGAGAATTAAAGGCCAATATCCGTAATGAATACAGATGCAAAAATACTCAACTAGAGACTAGGAAATCAAATTGAACCTCATATAAAAAGAATTATCCATCATGATCAAGTGGGATTCATTCCTGGGTTACAGGGCTGCTTCAATATTCACAAATCCATCAGTGTGATATATCACAATAACAAAAGAAAGGATAAAAACCATATGATCCTGTCTATAGATGCAGAAAAAAACATTTGACAAAATATAGCATCGTTTCTTAATTAAAACCCTTGAGGAAGTCAGGATAGAAGGAACTTACTTAAACATCATAACAGACATTTATAAAAAGCCCACAGCTAATATCATCCTTAATGGGGGAAAAACTGAGAGCTTTGTTCCTGAGATCAGGAATATGATAGGCGTGTCCACTTTCACCACTGTTGTTGAACATAGTGCTGGAAGTCCTAGCATCAGCAATCAGAAAACAGAAGGAAATAAGACGCATCAGAATTGGCAAAGATGAAGTCAAACTTTCACTTATCTCAGATGTCATGATACTTCACTTGGAAAACCCTACAGACTCCACTGAAAGACTGCTAGAACTAATCCATGAATTCAGCAAAGTCGCAGGGTACAAAATCAATGTACAGAAATCAGTTGTCTTTATACACCAATAATGAAGCAACAGAAATAAAAATCAAGAAACTGATACCATTCAGAATTGCATGAAAAACCATAAAATACCTAGGAAAAAACCTAGCCAAGGATATAAAAGACTTGTATGATGAAAACTATAGGAAATTATAAAAGAAATTCAAGAAGACACAAAGAAACGGAAAAACATTCCATGCTCTTGGATAGGAAGAATAAACATTGTTAAAATGTCATTTTTACCCAAAGCAATCTACACATTCAGTGCAATCCCAGTCAAAATTGCACCAGCATTCTTCTCAAAGCTAGGATAAACTATCCCAAAATTCGTATGGAACCATGAAAGACCCCGAATAGCCAATGTAATTGTGAAGAAGAAAACCAAAACGGGACGCATCACAATCCCAGACTTTAGCCTCTACCACAAAGCTGTTATCACTAAGACTGTATGGTATTGGCACAAAAACAGACACATTGACCAATAGAGTAGAATAGAGAACCCAGAACTGGGCCCACAATGTATGGCCAATTAATCTTTGACAATGCAGGAAAGAGTATCCAAAGGAATAAAGACAGCTTCATCAGCAGGTGGTGGTGGGAGAACTGGACAGCAACATGCAGAAAAATGAATCTAGAACACTCTCTTCTACCATACACAAAAATAAACTCAAAATGGAGGAAGGACCTGCATTTGAGACAGGAAACCATCAAAACCTTCGAGGAGAAAGCAGGAAATAGCCTACATTACCTCAACCACAGCAATTTCCTACTCGACACATCCCCAGAGGCAAGGGAATCAAGAACAAAAATGAACTATTGGGACCTCATCAAGATAAAAAGCGTCCGTACTGCAAAGGAAACAATCAAGTAAACTAATAGGCATCCAACGGAATGGGAAAAGATAATTGCAAATGACATATCAGATAAAGGGCTAGTATCCAAAATCTGCAAGGAACTCACCAAACTCCATACCCGAAAAATGAATAATCCAGTGAAGAAATGGGCAAGAAGACATGAATAGACAGTTCTCCAAAGAAGTCATCCAGATGCCCAGCAGACACATGAAAGGATGCTCAGCGTCACTCATCATCAGGGAAATACAAATCAAAACCACAGTGAGATACCACCTCATGCCAGCCAGAGTGGCTAAAATGAACAAATTAGGAGATGACAAATGCTGGCGAGGATGTGGAGAAAATGGCACCCTTCTACAGTGTTGGTGGGAATGTAATCTTGTGCTGCCACTCTGGAAAACAGCATGGAAGCTCCTCAAAAAACTATCAATAGAACTCCCCTATGACCAAGCAATACCACTTCTGTGAATAAATCACCCAAAGGATACAGAAGTACTGATGCATAGAGGCACATGTACCCCAATGTTCATAGTAGCCCATTCAACAATAGCCAAATCATAGAAAAAGCCTAAATGTCCATCAACTGATGAAAGTTTCAAGAAGATGTGGTATGTGTGGTATATATGTATATATAATGGACTACTACTGGGCAATGAGAAAGAATGAAGTCTGGGCATTTGTAGCAATGTGGATGGACCTTGAGGGTGTCATATTAAGTGTAATAAGTCAGGCAGAGAAGGACAGATACCATATGTTTTCACTCATAGGTCTAACAGGAGAAATCTTAGAAATCCATGGGGAGGGGAATGGAGGAAAAGATTAGGGAGTGTGAGAGAGGCAAATCATGAGAGACTCCTGAATACTGAAAACGAACTGAAGGCTGAAGGGGGAGGGGGAGGGTGTGATGGTCATAGAGGAGGGCCCTTGTGGGGAAGAGCACTGGGTGTTATATGGAAACCAATTTGACAATGAACTATATATTAAAAAATTAAAAAATAAAAAGTAGACTAACAAGGAGAACTACAGGCCAATATCCTTGAAGAAAATAAATGCAGAGATTCTCATCAAGAAAGAGCAAATGGAATTCAACAAAATATTAAAAGAATTATATACCATGCTCATGTGGGTCTTATTCCTGTGCTGTGGGACTGGCTCAATATTTCCAAATCAAACAACGTGCTACTACACAGTATTAAAAGAAGAAAAGATAATAACCATATGATCCTGTCAATAGATGCAGAAAGAGCATTTCACAAAATACAGCATTCATTCTTGATAAACACTCTCAAAAAACTAGGGAAAGAGGGAGTATACCTCAACATGATAAGGCCATATGTGAAAGTCTCAAAGCTAAGATCATTTTCATTGGGGAAAAACTGAGATCATTTCTCCCATGATCAGGAAGAAGATAAGGAGGTACACTTTCATCATTACTACTTAACATAGTATTGTAAAGTGTAGCAACAATAAGACAATAAAGATAAATACAGCATATGCAAATCGCCAAGGAAGAAGTTAAAGTTTCACTTTGTGCAGATGGTATGATATTATATGTAGAAAACCCAAAAGATGCCCCCCAAAATTGCTAAAAGTAATATATGAATTTAGCAATATTTTAGGATATAAAATCAGCATGCAGAAATCTGTTGTATTTCTATACACCAATAACAAGCCATCAGAAAAAGAAATCAATGAATATATCCTATTTGCAATTGCACCAAAATCAATAAGGTATCTGTGAATAATCATAACTAAGGAGGTAAAAGATATGTGTTCTGACAACTCTAGAATGCTCATGAAAGAAATTGAGGAAGACACAAAAAATGGAACAGCATTCCATGCTTCCGGATTGGAACAACAAATATTGTTAAAATCTCTATACTTCACAAAGAACTGTATATATTTAATGCAACCACTGTCAAAATACCACCAGCATTTTAGCAGTGCTAGACCAAATAATCCTAAAGTTTGTATACAATCAAAACAGTCCCTGGATAGCCAAAGAATTTCTGAAAATGAAAAACCAAACTGGAAGCATTATGATTCTGGATCTCTTTTTTCTATTTTTTTAATGTTTTTTATTTATTTTTGATACAGAGAGAGACAGATCATGAGAGGGGGAGGGACAGAGAGAGAAGGAGACACAGAACTGGAAGCAGGCTCCAGGCTCTGAGCTAGCTGTCAGCACACAGCCTGACACGGGGCTCAAACCCACAAATATGAGATCTGACCTGAGCCGAAGCCGGAGGCTTAACCAACTGAGCCACCCAGGCGCCCCTGATTATGGATTTCAAGCTACATTACAAAGCTGTCATCATCAAGACAGTATGATCCTGGGACAAAAACAGACACATAGATCAATGGAACAGCAGAGTAAACCCAGAAATGGAACCACAACTATATGTCAACTCGTCTTCAACAAAGCAGGAAAGAATATCCAATGGAATAAAGGCAGTCTCCTCAACAAATGGACTTTGGAAAACTGGGCAGTGACATGAAGAAAAATAAAATTGGACCACCTTCATGCACCACACACAAAAATAAATTCAAAATGGATGAGACCTAAATTTGACACAGAAAACTATCAAAATCGTAGATGAGAACACAGACAACTATCGCTTTGACCTTGGTCATAGCAACTTCTTACTATGCATGTCATCGAAAGCAAGGGAAACAAAAGTAAATATTTGGACTTCATCAAGATAAAAATCTTCTGAACAATGAAGGAGACAATCAACAAAAGTAAAAGGCAGTCTATGATAGGAGTCGATGTTTGCAAATGACATATCGGATAAAGGTTTAGTATCCAAAATCTATAAATAACTTATCAGACTCAACACCACACCAATAACTTATCAAGCAAACAACCAAGTTAAAATTGGGAGAGAGAGAGAGAGAGTTAATATGGCAGAGTAGTAGGACTGGGATTTTCCTGTTCCCTCAAACAGCTGTATTGAGGTCTGGTCACTTGGAACAACCAGGAAATTGATCTGTGGAGCAGCAGAAAGATCGCCACAGTTGGAAGGAGACAGCTTGGCAAGATCAAGGTGTGTGTATGTGACTTGGTGGAGATAAAAGAGCACGCCCACAGAAGGGAGGGCGCCCTTTATGTGGAGAAACAAAAGGGGGAGAAAAAGAAGAGGTTTTGAAAGGGCAGCATTGAGTTAGCACAGGAGGATAACATCTCAGGACCATGGACAGGGGAACAAGAAGTACGGAGAATGCCAGATTTTTCTTTGAAAACAGCCTTTGGAGCTGAAACTCAGAGGTTTCAGAAATGTGCGACTTCCTCCATAGCGGAGCTGTGGTGCCTGCTTCTGGAGAGGGGGGAGCCTGCCCCAAAGTGCGTAGCACAGTATAGTGATCTCTGAAGTGTACTGGGAGAGAATATTCCCCTTCCCAGAATTCTATAAGAGGCTTATTGGCCTCCACCAAAGACAGAAAATCTTGTAGGTGCCAGTCAAAGGCCTTTTATCTACAGAGTGGAGAGTCTTACTCCAGAACAGGAGAGAGGAGCTGCCTCTTACCGGGTCCTTAAAGACGTTGATTTTCAAATCCCAGTCAAGTGCCAAGAAGGCACAGTAAAACTGTGAAGCACAGCAAGCTGACCACCCTCATTATTCTGCGAAGGCTGCCTGAATACTGTGAGTTGAGATACTTCGTCAGGGAAGAGAGATGCGTGATGCCATTTTGTCCCCAACACCAACATAGTGGGGCTTCAGAGAGCAGCACACCTGCAACAAACCCTGACGCTCTGTGCCTGGCAACTCCTTATTTACTAGACCAAGATTGAATGACCCAACTCAGCTGGCCTCTCCTCCAAACAAATATAATCACCAGCTCCATGCAAAAATAGAAAAAAATTTAAAATATTTTTCTCTTTCTTTCCTCAATCTTCTCTTTTTCCTTTTGCAATATGGCTTATAATTTTGAATTGTTCTTTGTCAATTCTTATTCTATATGTATATTTTCTTTCATCAGGATTTTTTTATTCTAATATTTCTCCATTTTTTCTCGTTTTATTCTTTATTTCCCTTTCTATTGCTCTGTAATTAGTCTTATAGTTTTTGGTTTTTTTCCTCCCCTTTCCTTTTTCTCTTTTTATTGAATCAGGCTTTCATCACCTTCAGCTGCCCCCCCCCCACGGTTATGTCAACAAAGAAAAGAAAACTTAAAGTTACAAACACTCCACCAATGCAAGCAAGGGGAAGCTCTTCAGAGGACTGAGCATTTGTATAAAGACACCTAAATGCAGTAACAGAGTGCATGCAGCATACGCCAGAAACACTGGAGTGCCAGGCCCTAGACCAGTGTATGAAGCCTTTTTAATATAGTTGTACTCTCAGGGGAAGGACACATATCAAGCGTCTAAAACATGAACAATACATTAACTAAAATTACAAGACCTCCTCAAAAGAAGGGTCAAGAAGAAATCAAAGCTAATATAAACAATATATCTCAATAAGAATTTAGAAAAACAGTCATAAGACTACTAGCTTGGCTTGAAAAAAGCATAGAAGACAACATAAAAATCCTTGCTTCAGAGATCAAAGACATTAGAACTAGTCATGATGAATTTTAAAATGCTATAAGTGCGATGCAAAATAAACTAGATACAGTGACAGAAGAATCAGGACTGAAGAATCAGAGGAGATAATAGGTGAAATATATGATGAAATTATGGAAAATAATGAAACTGAAGAAAAGAAGGAAGGGAAATTACAATATCATGAGGGGAGAGTTAGAGAACTAAGTGATTTCATGAAATGAAAAAATATCCATATCAGAGGAGTCCCAGAAGAAGAGTGGGAAAAGGTGGCAGAAGGTTTATTTGAACAAATTATAGCTGAGAACTTCCTTAATGATAGGAAGGAAACAGGCATCCAAGTCCAAGAGGCATGGGGAACTCCCTTCAAAATCAACAAAAAAATAGGTCAACACCATGATATATCATAGTGAAACTGGGAAAATACAAAGATAGAGAGAAAATCCTGAAAGCACTTAGGGACAAAACATCCTTAACCTACAAGAGTAGATACATAAGGTTAGTAGCAGACCTGTACCCTGAAAGTTGGCAGGCCAGAAGGGAATTGCATGAGATATACAATGTACTGATTAGGAAAAATATGCAGCCAAGAATCCTTTATCCAGCAAGACTCTGATTCAGAATAGAAAAAGAGATAAGGACTTTCCCAGACAAATAAAACTAAAGGAATTCATGACCACTAAACCAGCCCTGCAAGAGATTCTAAGGGGGACTCTGTGAATGGAAAGCAGCAACGACTACAAAGGACCAGAGAACATCATTGCAAACATGAAACCTACAGATAATACAATGGTATTAAATTCATACCTTTCAATAATCACTCTGAATGTAAATTGGATAACTGCCCTAATCAAAAGACATAGGGTATCAGAATGAATGAAAACAAACAAACAAACAAATCAAGATCGATTTATATGTTGCTTATAAAAGACTCGTATTAGATCTGAGGACACTTATAGATTGAAAATTAAGAGATGGAGAACCATCTATGATGCTAATGGACATCAAGAGAAAGATGTAATTGTCATACATATATCAGGCAAAGTAGATTTCAAAACACGGACTGTAACAAGAGATTAAGAAGGGCATTAGATCATAATTAAGTGATCTATCCATCAAGAAGATCTAACAATTGTAAATATTTATGTCCTCAACTTGATAGCATCTAATTATATAAATCAATTAGTAACAAACATAAAGAAACTCATTGATAATAATACCATAATTGTAGGAGAATTTAGTACCCCATTTACAGCAATGGAAAGATCAATTAAGCAGACAATCAACAAGGAAACAACTTTCAGAGATACACTGGACCAGATAGACTTAACTGATATATACAGAGTATTTCATCCTAAAGCAAAAGAATACACATTCTTTTCAAATACACATGAACATCCTCTAGAATAGACCTCATAATAGGTCACAAATCAGCCTTCAAAATGTATAAATATATTGAGATCATACCATGCATATTTTCAGATTACAATGCTATGAAACCTGAAATTAATCACAACAAACAAATGTGGGAAGCTATCAGTGGGATAACCAGGACTTTAGAGAAGAAACTTAAAAATAGATGGGAGCAAATAAAAATGAAAACACAACAATCCAAACCTTTGGGTGTGTAGCAAAGGCAGACCTAGGAGGAAAATATATTGCATCTGAGGCCTATCTCAAGAATCAAAAAAGGTCGGAAATACACAACCTAAACATACCTAAAGGAGATAGAAAAATACCATCAAGTAAAGCCCAAATCCAGCAGAAGAATGGAAATAATAAAGATTAGAGGAGAAATAAACAATATAGAATCTCAGTAAAAAGCAAATAAATAAATAAATAAATAAATAAATAAATAAATAAATAAATTAGAACAGATCAATGAAACTAAGAGCTGACTTTTTAAAAGAGTATATAGGGGTGCCTGGGTGGCTCAGTCGGTTAAGCCTCCGACTTTGGCTCAGGTCAGATCTCACGTTCGTGAGTTCCAGCCCTGCGTCAGGCTCTGTGCTGACAGCTCAGAGCCTGGAGCCTGCTTCCAGTTCTGTGTCTCCTTCTCACTCTGCCCATTCCCCTCTCATGCTCTGTCTCTTTCTGTATCAAAAAACAAATAAAAGATTTAAAAAAAAGAGTATATGAAATTTATACCCCTAGACTGATTTCTCAAAGAGAAAAAATAAAGGACCAAGTAGATAAAATCGCGTTAGCAAAGTGAGATCAGAACCAACATCACAGAAATACAAACCACCAGAAGAAAATACCATGAAAAAGTATATGCCAAGAAACTGGACAATCTGGAAGAAATGGACAAATTCCTAGACACTAAGAAACTACCAACACTCAAACAGGAAGAAATAGAAAATTTGGACAGGCCCTTAACCAGAAAATAAATTGAAATTGTTATCAACCCCCCCCCCCCAGCAAATAAGAGTCCTAAGTCAGATGGCTTCCTAGGGGAATTCTACCAGACATTTGAAGAGTTAATACCTATTCTCCTCAAACTATTCCAAAAATTAAAAATGTAAGGAAAGCTTCCAAACTCAAGCCAGCATCACCTTGTTTCCAAAACCATACAAAAACCACAATGAAAAGGAGAATTATAGGCCAATATCCCTGATGAGCCTGGATGAAAATATTCTCAACAAGATAACAGTAAATTGAATTCACTAGTACATTAGAAGAATTATTCAGCATGATCAAATAGGATTTATTCCTGGGCAATAAGCCTGTTTAAATACATACCAATCAACATGATACACCACATTAATAAAAGAAAGCATAAAAACCATATGATCTCAATAGATGCAGGAAAAACACTGGACAAATACAGCATCCTTTTTGTATAAAAACCCTCAAGAAAGTAGGGATAGAAGGAACATACCTCAACATCATAAAAGCCATATATGAAAGGCACACAGCTAATATCAGCCTCAATGGAACAAAGCTGAGAGCTTTCACAAAAGATAAGGAACATGACAAGAATGGTCACTCTCACTACTGTTGTTCAACATAATACTGAAAGTCCTAGCCTCAGCAGTAAGACAATGAAACGAAACAAAATGCATCCAAATTGGCACGGAAAAAGTCAAGCTTTCACTCTGCACAAATGGTATGATACTCTACATGGAAAACATGAAAGGTTCCACCACAAAACTGCTGATACATGAATTCTGCAAAGTTACAGGACATAAAATCAATGTGCAGAAATTGGTTGTATTTCTATATTCCAATAATGAAGCAGCAGAAAATATATCAAGGAAACAATCTCATTTATAACTGCACAAAAACAATAAGATAATTAAGAATAAGCCCAACCAAAAAGGTAAAAGATCTTTATGCTGAAAACTATATAAAATTTGTGAAATAAATTGAAGGAGACACAAAAATATGGGAAAATATTCCATGCTCATGGATTGGAAGAAGAAATATTGTTAAAATGTTGTTACCCAAAGCAATCTACACATTCAATGCAGTCCCTTTTATATAACAATCTAAAATTTTTATGGAACCACAAAAATCCCAAATAGCCAATGTAATATAGAAACAGAAAACCAAACCTGGAGGTATCACAATTCCAGACATTAAGCTGTATGACAAAGTTGTAATCATCAACACCATATGGTATTGACATAAAAACAGACACATAAGTTAATTGAATACAATAGAGAACTCAGTGGGAGCCTAGGTGGCTCAGTCGGTTATGTGGCTGATCAGGTCATGATCTCATGGTTCATGAGTTCAAGCTCATCAGGCTCTGTGCTGACAGCTCAGAGCCTAACTTCTGCTTCAGATTCTGTATCTCCCTCTCTTTCTGACCCTCCCCTGCTCACTCTCTCTCTCTCTCTCTCTCTCTCTCTCTCTCTCTCTCTCTCTCTCTCTCTCTCCCCTTCTCTTAAATTTAAAAAAAAGAGAATTCAAAATGGACCCACAAATATATGGCCAGCTAATCTCCATTGAGGGAGGAATGAGAATCCAATGGAAAAAAGATAATCTCATTATAAAATGGTGCTGGGAGGACTGGACAGTGACATGCAGAAGAATGAAATGATACCACTTTCTTACACCCTACACAAAAATAAATTCAAAATGGATGAAAGACCTAAGTGTGGGACAGGACACTATTAAAGCCCCACAGGAGAAATCTCTTTAGCCTAGGTATGTAACTTCTTAGCTTGGATCTGCAGGCAAGGTAATACAAGCAAAAATGAACTTTTGTCACCTCGTCAAGATAAAAAACTTATGCACAGTGAAGGGAACAAACAACAAAATTAAAAGGAAACAAAATGAATTGGAGAAGACATTTGCAAATGACATATCAGATAAAGGATTGGCATCCAAATCCATAAAGAATTTACCAAACTCAACACACGAAAAACAAAGAATACAGTCAATAAATGGACAGAAGACATGAACAGACACTTTTCCAAAGACATCCAGATGGGTAACATACACATGAAAAGATAGTCAACATCACTCATCATCAGGTAAATACAAATCAAAACCATAATGAGAAAACACCTCAGACCTTTCAGAATGGCTAAAATTAACAACTCAGGAAACAACAGATGTTAGTGAGTCTGCAGAGAAAGGGGAACCCTTTTGCACTGTTGGTGGGGATGCAAATTGGTGCAGCCACTCTGGAAAACAATATGGAGGTCCCCAAAAAATGAAAAACAGAGCTACCCTACAACCCAGCAATTGCACAACTAGGTGTTTATGCAAAGGGTACAAAAATGCTGATTCAAAGGGAAGCATACATCCCAATGCTAATTGCAGTTCTGTTAACAATAGCTAAACTATGGAAAGAGCCAAAATGGATAAGTAGCTGTTTTATATATCTATACATATCTATATGTATATTTATATCTATATAGCTGTATTTATATGTGTGTGTGTGTAGAATGCTAATCAGTGATGATAAAGAATGAAATCTTGCCATTTGCTACAAAATAGATGGAAATATAGGGCATTATGCAATGTGAAATAAACCAGTTAGAGAGAGAGATAGATATCATTAGATTTCACTCATATGTGCAACTTGAGAAAGCCAATATAATTGTATAGGGGAAGGGAAAATTTTATTTTATTTATTTATTTATTTTTTAAAAGTTTATTGTCACATTGGTTTCCATATAACACCCGGTGCTCTTCCCCACAAGTGCCCTCCTCCATCACCACCACCTCTTTTACCCCTCCCCCTCCCCCTTCAGCCCTCAGTTCGTTTTCAGTATTCAATAGTCTCTCAGGTTTTGCATCCCTCTCTCTCCCCAACTCTCTTTCCCTCTTCCCCTCCCCCATGGTCCCCCATTAGGTTTTTCCTGTTCTGTTAGACCTATGAGTGCAAATTTTGGTATCTGTCCTTCTCTACCTGACTTAATTCGCTTAGCATGACACCATTGAGGTCCATCCACTTTGCTACAAATGGCCAGATTTCATTCTTTCTCATTGCCATGTAATACTCCATTGTATATATGAACATTGGGGTACATGTGCCCCTATGCATCAGCACTTCTGTATCCTTTGAGTAAATCCCTAGCAGTGCTATTGCTGGGTCATAGGGGAGTTCTATCGATAGTTTTTTGAGGAACCTCCATACTATTTTCCAGAGCAGCTGCACCAGTTTACATTTCCACCAACAATGTAGGAGGGTGCCCATCTCTACACACCCTTGCCAGCATCTATAGTCCCTTGATTTGTTCATTTTAGCCACTCTGACTGGCGTGAGGTGATATCTCAGTGTGGTTTTGATTTGAATTTCCCTGATGATGAGTGACACTGAGCATCGTTTCATATGCCTGTCAGCCATCTCAATGTCCTCTTTGGAGAAGTGTCTGTTTATGTCTTTTGTCCATTTATTCACTGGGTTATTTGTTTTTTGGGTGTGGAGTTTGGTGAGTTCCTTGTAGATTTTGGATACTAGCCCTTTATCTGATATGTCATTTGCAACTACCTTTTCGCATTCTGTCTGGTGCCTATTAGTTTTCTTGATTGTTTCCTTTGCAGTGCAGAAGCTTTTTATCTTGATGAGGTCCCAAGTGTTCAGTTTTGCTTTCATTTCCCTTGTCTTTGAGGATGTGTTGAGTAGGAAATTGCTGCAGTTGAGGTCAAGGAGGTTGTTTCCTACTTTCTCCTCGAGGGTTTTGATGGTTTCCTGTCTCACATTCGGGTCCTTCAGCCATTTTGAGTTTATTTTTGTGTGTGGGGTAAGAAAGTGGTCTAGTTTCACTCTTCTGCATGTTGCTGTCCAGTTCTCTCAGCACCACCTGCTAAAGAGGCAGTCTTTTTTCCAACGGATACTCTTTCATGCTTTGTCAAAAATTAATTGGCCATATGTTTATGAGCCCAGTTCTGGGTTCTCTATTCTATTCCATTGGTCTATGTGTCTGTTTTTGTGCCAATACCATACTGTCTTGATGATGACAGCTTTGTAGTAGAGGTGAAAGTTTGGGATTGTGATGTCTCCCGTTTTAGTTTTCTTCTTCAATATAACTTTGGCTGTTCGGGGTCTTTTGTGGTCCCATACAAATTTGAGGATAGCTTGTTCTAGCTTTGAGAAGAACGCTGGTGCAATTTCGATGGGGATTGCATTGAATGTGTAGATTGCTTTGGGTAATAATGACATTTTCACAATGTTTATTCTTCTGATCCATGAACATGGAATGTTTTTCCATTTCTTAGTGTCTTCAATCTCTTTCATAAGTTTTCTGTAGTTTTCATCATATAGGTCTTTTACATCCTTGGTTAGGTTTTCTCCTAGGTATTTTATGGTTTTTCGTGCAATTGTGAATGGGATTAGTTTCTTGATTTAACTTTCCGCTGTTTCATTATTAGTGTATAGGAATGCAACCGATTTCTGTACATTCATTTTGTATCCTGCAACTTTACTGAATTCATTGATCAGTTCTAGAAGGCTTCTGGTGGAGTCGATTGGGTTTTCCATGTAGAGTATCATGTCATCTACGAAAAGTGAAAGGAATCTTTGAGGTTGTCTTCTTTCAGTAGTCTGTATTTTCTCCTTTCACTCTTGCAGATGAGAGTAATATCCTTCTCAGTAAGATAGATGGGGCAGTCGAAGTTTACAGAGCTCCCTTCCTCTCCGTCATCTTGGCTCCTCCCTCGAAAATTTTAGATAAAAACAGAGAGGATGCAAGCTATAAGTGACTCATAAATCCAGAAAACAAACTGAGGGTGGCTGGAGGGGGAATGGATTGGGGGGATGTGTAAAATGGGTAATGGGAATTAATGAGATAAGCACTGGGTGTCATATGAAAGAGATGTACCACTGGGTTGTTCTCCTGAAGTCAAGACTACACTATGTTAACTAACTTGTTTTTAAATAAAAATAAATAAATAAATAAATAAATAATTGAAATTTAAAAAGAAGAAAAATTTGGCACTTATGTTTTCTCATATAAGGATAATTACTTTCATGTTTCGGTTAACTATCACTATAATTTTGTTGTTTCCTTGGCAAGTATGTTTAGAGTTCTAGAAAAATGACTAACATTACCTTTGGAATTAAGCCATTTATACTGAGAACTGCCTTGAAATACTTACCTACTATAAAGTCCAACTTGATTAAAGTTACTGGGGTGGTATTACCTGAGATAAATTGGTATTAGATACAGATTCACATCCAGAATAAGTGAGCTGAAGGATAAAACTATTACCCTTCTCTCTATTTACTGTACTTTGGGTTAGAGCATCTTCCCAAGGAATCAGTGTTCTTAGTTTGGGAATACAAAGACCCTGGAATTTTCTTTCAGGAGAACAATTCAGAAACAATAAACTCATCTAAGCAAATTGCCTTCCAATTGTTCAATTGCCATAGTTTTGAAATATAGTAATTAGATGAAAAAGGAAGAGTATGTATTGAAATACATGTAACACTTTACTTCAGTCAACATCATTAAAAACTTTAAAAGAAACTATGAATTCACGTCAATTTATAAGATTCATGAAAACATCTGTGGCATTGTTTTCTAAATTAACAAAATTTGAGAGATGAGTGACTATGTAAAGACACGATTCAGTTTCCTTAGGAGATACCGGACCATTTTCTCCAGCTTCCTTTTAAACAAGCACCAGATGGGGTTAGATTACATGACCTTTGAGGTCCCTCTTTGTTCTGAGATTTTATAACTCTCTGAGTTAATAGTTGTGGAGTTGTCCATCCTTAAAACCATACCTTCACTCTTAGTTCTATGTACACACATCAATCACATGCACTCACACTTTCATTCCTTAGCAAGTTTTATTAACAGCTTACATTGTTTAGTGCTTTTTTTGTGCAGAAACAAAATTTATTGAAAAATTGACACCCAATTAGATTACTGTTGTGTGCCTTACAAAATTAAATATAATTACATTATCTTTGTAGATTAACTGGGATTACTGAACTAATAAGGGTTTCCGTGATATAAGACAAAATTCAGGAAGATGTAACACTAGTATGGATCATTAGTGTTGCTTTCTTCTAAATGGAAAGCCTTCTGTGAGTCTGGCCTTTCCTCCTCTTGGCTGGCACAATATCAATAAACAACCTATACAAAAAAACCACCATTTTGTCATGCCTAAAAACCGTGGTAATCTTGTAACAACCTGGATATTTTTCATCCATAAAATAGGAATCTGGGCTTTGAGCTAGCTATTTCTTTTAATTTTTTTCCTCTTTGTAGGATGAGTGTAGTAAATTTCTAGCCAAAGGCATTTCATTCTTTTGTAAGCCCAGCCAGTCCTTAATTCTTTTTAATTTACCAAATATTTTTACATATGCCACCTTAGTCTACCATAGCAATGTTATAGGAGAGAAGGGGATAACATCATCTCTGTTTGACAAATGAAGAAACAGATTAAGAGACAGGTTACTCATTCCTTTTTTCTCTAATTAGACAATCTACAAGACCTACCTTAAGTATTATCTTTCATGAGGAAAACATGGACTGATTAAGATAAAATTTGAATTCAGAACACTTTTATCTGAATTCCTATTGCACTTAAAATATGTTCTATGCGTTTTTTACTACTAAAGTGTTATTTTCTTTGTCTTTTCCACTGTGTTGTATAAAGAAATTCAGAGTGAGTTATGATGGTGGAGGACTAGGGAGAGCCTAAGCTTGTCTCATTCCTTGAACAAAGGTAGATAGTTATCAAATCATTATGAACGTCAAAGAAACCAACTGGAGGTTTGAATGAACAAAAACTGCAAGACTACTACATGTCTTGGTACCATCATTTGGAAGGTAGGAGGTGCTGTGAGTTTAAGTGGGGAGGTACTTCTCTGGGCCCAGCTTACTTGGGCTATCGCGAAGTAGCTTAAGCAGTGGAGCACAAAATTTGAACTTTCAGCAGCCCACTACCATGGGGGAATTACCTGGCTTAAAAGTGCTCAAATGGTGAAGTGGGGTAAAATCCCAGGTAACAGCATAGTTCAACAGTCCATTGGGTAAGAATAAAGACTGTGCTGGTGTGTTCTGCTGTTTCCAGGCATGAGAGGGGACTCCTGGCTGAGGACTACAAGCAGTGGTACTGGTTTTCTGCTCTGTTTCGACATAAACTCTGAACAACTGCACAGTTGTGTCACTCCCTCCTCACTCAGTGCAAATGGTACAGCAAAAAACCTGGTGAATCCCTCTCCCAGATACCAGAGGAGCAGCGTGGATCCTCACCCCTGGAAACCCTAAAATTTGGAATTTTGAAACGAAGTCATGCTCCTGAGATAAAAAGCCAGGACACAGGCCGGGTGAATATTGGGCTCTGAGGGAAATCAGGGACACAAGAGGAGTGATTAATTGCTCTTCTCTGAGAGTTCCCTGAAGAATATGGGGTGCAAACACTCAGCTCAAGAGCTATAAAATAGGGCAAAGCCTTCAAAGCTGAAAGCCTTCAGGGAGCAAAACAGTGCCAACTAGTGGAAGCTGGAGCTAATTAAACCAAGCCCCGCCCCGCCTGCACCCTGGAAGCACATTTGCGCATAAACAAGTCAGTCTGAGAATCAGCAGAGAAGAGTCCTCTTTCCCCCCAGAACCAGCACAAACAATTCCCTTGCACCAAGTCTATGGAGCATAGGGTTGCAAAGCTTTAGCTGTAAAGGAAATAGGATCTAACTTCTGTTTTACTTTTATTCTTTTTTTTTTCATTTATTTTCCTATTTTTCAATTTCTTTTTGTTTTACTTTTTACTATTATATATATATAATACATATATTATATATATATATTCTTTTCTTTTTTCTTTTGTTGTTTTTGTTTCTTTGTATTTTTTATTTTATTTTATTTTATTTTATTTTATTTTATTTTATTTTATTTTATTTTATTGTTGGATCTAGATTCTTTTAACAAGCAGACCTGGGGTGCCTGGGTGGCTCAGTCAGTTGAGCATCCGGCTTCAACTCAGGTCATGATCTCACAGTTCGTGGGTTCGAGCCCCGCATTGGGCTCTGTGCTGACAGCTCAGAGCCTGGAGCCTGGTTCAGATTCTGTGTGTGTGTCTCTCTCTTACCCTCCCCTGCTCACACTATCTATGTCTCTCTCAAAAAAAAAAAAAGCAGACCAAAACACACCAAGAATCTGGATTTTTGGTTTTCTGGTTTGTTTGTTTGTTGTTTTTTGTTTTTTCTTTATTTCTGTTTTTATATTTGTGTTTCTTTTTCTTTTCATTTCTATTCTTTCTTTGCTCTTTTCTTTTCTGTACAAAATGATGAGATGGAGAAACTCACACCAAAAGAGAGAACAGACAATAAATCTCGGCCAGGGATTTAATCAGCACAGATATAAGTAAGGTGTCTGAAATAGAATTTAAAACCAAAATTATAAGAATACTAGCTGTGGCTGAAAAAAATAGAAGACACCAGAGAATTCCTTTCTGCAGAGAGAAAAGAACTACATTCTAGTCAGGGCAAAACTAAATATGCTCTAACAGAGGTGCAATCTTGAATGGATGCTATGATGGAGAAGATGGATAAGTCAGAGTAGGGATTCTGTGACATAGAAGATAAAATTATGGAAAATAATGAAGCTGAAAATATGAGGAATACAAAGGCCAGAGATCATGATTTCAGACTTAGTGAACTCAATGACTTATTTAAGAAGAATAACATTTGGATTATATGAATCTTAGAAGATGAAGAGAGAGAAAATTATAGCTGAAAACTTCCTTAATCTGGAGAGGAGTCACAGACATCAAAATCCAAGAAGCACAGAGAACTTCCATTAAATTCAACAAAAGCTGACAATCAACAAGACATATCACAGTCAAATTCTCAAACCACACATATAGGGAAAGGATCATGAAAGCAGCTATGACAGAAGTCTTTAACCTATAAGGGAGGACAAATCAGATTCACATTAGATCTGTTCATAAAACTTAGCAACCAAAAATGAGTGGTAGGATATATTCAACATACTAAATGGGAAAAATACTCAGGCAAGAATCCTTTATCCAGCAAGGTTATTATTTATGTTAAAAGGAGAGATAATGAGTTTCCCACACAAATAAAAACTACAGGAGTTTGTGACCACTAAACCAGCCTTGCAAGTAATGTTACAGGGGAGTTTTGAGTGCAGAAAACAAAACAAAACAAAAACAAAAACAAAACAAAGCCAAAAGGACCAAAAGTAACACAGACTAAAATGGACCCGAGGACTTCACCACAAACACAACATCTACAGATAACACAACGACAAAAATTCGTATCTTTCAATAATCACTCCCAATGTAAATGGAATAAATGCTCCAATCAAAGACATAGGGTATCAGAATGGTTAAAAAAATGTATATGCTGACTATAAGAGGCTCATTTTAGACCTAACCCCCCCTGCAGATTTAAAGTGAGGGAATGTAGAACCATCTATCATGCTATGGACATCAAAAGAAAGCCAGAGTAGCCATGCTAATATCAGACAAACCAGACCTTAAAACAACACTGTAACAAGGGATGAAGAACGGCATTATATCATAGTTAAAGGATCTATACATTAAGAAGATCTAGCAATTATAAATATTTATGCCCCAAACTTAAAACCTAAATATATAAATCAATAACAAACATAACAAAGCTGATCGATAATAATACCATTATTGTAGGAGACTTTAATATTCCACTTACAGCAATGCACACATCATCTAAGCAGCAAATCAATAAGGAAAAAAATGGCTTTTAATGCACTGGACCAGATGGACATAAGAGGTAAATTCGGAACATTTTATCCCAAACCAGCAGAATGTACATCCTTCTCCACTCCACATGGAGCATTCTCCAGAATAGACCACATACTGTGGCACAAATTATCATTCAAAAAGTAAAAAAATATCAAAGTCATACACTGCATATTTTTGGATCATAATGCTGTTATACTCGTAGTCAACCACAAGAAAAAAATGTAAAGCCCTCAAATACATGGAGGTTATAGAACATCCTACTAGGAATGAATGGGTTAACCAGGAAATTAAAGAAAAAGTTTAAAAAAATTTATGGAAGCTAATGAAAATTAAAATGGACGAGATTTTGGACGACAGTCCAAACCCTTTGGGATACAACAAAGGCAGCCCTGGGAAGAAAGTATACTGCAATTCAGACCTATCTTAAGAAGCAAGAAAGGCCCAAATACACAATGTAACCTTACACATAAAGCAACTAGAAAAGGAACAGGAAGTAAAGCCTAAAGCCAGAAGAAGAAGGAAAATAAAGATTAAGGCAGATATAGAAGACATAGAATCAAACAAACAAACAAAGACAGTAGAATAAATCAACAAAATCAAAGGCTGGTTCCTTGAAAGAATTACCAAAATTAGTGAACCCCCAGCCAGACTTAGTGAAAATAAAAGAGAAAGGATTCAAATAGAGAAAATAACGAATGAAACTGGAGAGATCATAATCAACCATAAAAATACAATTATAAGAGAATACTATGAAAAATTACATACTGACCAACTGGACAATATGAAAGAAGTGGATAAATTCCTAGACACTCATACACTACCAAAACCTAAACAAGAAGATATAGAAAATTTGAAAAGAACCCATAGCCAGAAAAGGAATTTAATCTGAAGTTAAAGATCTGCAGACAAACAAGAGTACTGTGCCAGACAGCTTCCCAGAGGAATTCTACCCAGTGTTTAAAGAAGAGTTAATACCAAATTAAATTAAATTATTCCAAAAAATATAAAGGGAAGGAAAATGTCCAAACTCTATGAATCAAAACCAAAGACCTAAAATCAAAGACCCCAGTGTAAAGGAAAATTACAGGCCAATATCACTGACAAACATGGATGCAAAAAAAAAAAAAACCCTCAACAAAATATTAGCAAATCGAATTCAAGTACATTAAAGTAATTATTCGCCATGATGAACTGAGTATCCTTGAGTTGCAGGGCTGGTTCAATATTCACAAGTCCATCGACGTGATACACCACATTAATAAAAGAAAGGATAAGAACCAGATAATCATGTCAATAGATGCAGAAAAAGCATTTGACAAAATACAGCATCCTTTCTTGATAAACACTCTCAACAAGTAAGGATAGAGGGAACATATCTCAATATCATAATGGTGATATATGAAAACCGCACAGATAATATCATCCTCAATAGGGAAAAAATGAGACCCTTTTATGACCATCAAGAACAAGAAAGAATACCCATTACTATTTAATGTAGTACTGGAAGACTTAGCCTCAACAATAGGACAACAACAAAAAAATAAAAGACATACAATTTGGCAAAGAGGAAGTCAAACTTTCACTATTTGCAGATGACATGTTACTCTATGTGGAAAATCCAGAAGACTCCACCAAAACCTGCTAGAAGTAATACATGAATTCACCAAAGTCACAGGATATAAAATCAACATGCAGAAATCTGTTGCATTCAGTACACAAGAACGAGGCAGCAGAAAAAGAAATAAAGAAGTTGATCCCATTTACAATTGCACCAAAAACAATAATATACCTAGGAATAAACCCAAATTAAGAGGTAAAATATCTGTTCTATGAAAAGTATAGAAGACTTATGAAAGATGTTGAGTAGGACACAAAGAAATGGAAAAGCATTCCATGGTCATGGATTGGAAGAACAAATATTGTTAAAATGTCTATACTACCCAAAGCAATCTACATATTTAATGCAATTCTTATCAAAATACCACCAGAATTCATTGCAGAGCTAGAACCAATAGTCCTAAAGTTTTTATAGAACCACAAAAGACCCTGAATAGTCAAAGCAATCCTGAACAAGAAAAACAAAACTGGGGGCATCACAATTCTGAATTTCAAGTTATATTACAAATCTGTAGGCATCAAGACATTATGGTACTGGCACAGAAACAGACACATAGATCAATGGAACAGAATAGAAAGTACATAAATAGAACCACATCTATATATTTGATTCATATTCAACAAAGCAGAAAAGAATATCCAATGGCAAAGAGTGTCTTCAGCAAAGGGTGTTGGGAAAACTGGACTTCAATATGTAGAAGAATGAAACTGGACCTCTTTCTTACACCATACACAAAAATAAATTCAAAATAGATGAAAGACCTATGTCAGAGACAGGAAACCATCAAAGTCCTATAGGAGAAAACAGGGAGCAACTTCTTTGGCTTTGGTCACAGCAATTTCTTACTAGACATGTCACCAATATTAAGGGAAACAAAAGCAAACATGAACTATTGGGATTTCGTTAAGATAAAATGTTTCTGCACAGCGAAGGAAACAGTCAACAAAACTAAAAGCCTACAAGATGGGAGAAGACATTTGCAAACAACGTATCTGATAAAGGTTTAATATCCAAAAACCCATAAAAAGTTTATGGACCTGAACACCCAAAAAGCAAATAAACCAGTTAAGAAATGGGATTGGGTGTCTGGGTGGCTCAATTGGTTAAGCATCTGACTTCTGCTCAGGTCATGATCTTACGATTCCTGGGTTTGAGCCTTACGTCGGGTTCTGTGCTGATAGCTCAGAGTCTGGAGCTGCTTTGGATTCTGTGTCTCCCTCTCTTTCTGCCCCTTCCCTGTTCACATTCTGTCTCTCAAAAATAAATAAAATAGTTTAAAATGAAAAAAAAGAGAAATGGGCAGAAGACGTGAATAGACTTTTTTCTAAAGAAGACATCCAGATGGCTAACAGATACATGAAAATATCCTCGCCATCACTCATCATCAGGGAAATAGAAATCAAAATCACAATGATATATCACCTCACACTTATCAGAATGGTCAAAATTAACAACAGGAGAAACAACAGATGTTGCTAAGGATGCAGAGAACGGACCCCCCCCCTTGCATTGTTGGGGGAATGCAAACTGGTTTAGCTACTCTGGAGAACAGTATGGGAGTTCTTAAAGAAAAAGAAAATAGGACTACACTATAATTCAGAAATTGCACTATTAGGTATTTACCCAAAGGACACAAAAATACTGACTTGAAGGGGTACATGCACCAAATGTTTATAGCAGTATAATCAAGAATAGCTAAACTATGGAGATAGCCCAAACACCTATCAACTGAGGCATGGCTAAGTAAGATGTGGTATGTATGTATGTATGTGTGTGTGTGTGTGTGTGTATGGAATATTCCTTGGCCATCAAAAAGAATGAAATCTTGCCTTTTGCAACAACATTGATGGAGCTAGAATGTATTATGTTAAACAAAATATGTCAGACAAAGACAAATAACATATGACTTCACTCATGTGGAATTTAATAAACAAAATAGATGAACACATGGGAAAGGTGAAAAAAGAGGAGAGGGAAACAAACCACAAGAGACTCTTATTGGTAGATTAACCTGAGAGTTGAAGGAGACAGTTGGATGGGAGATGGGCTAGATAGGTTTTGTGTATTTAAAAGGGCACTGGTGGGGTGCCTGAGTGGCTCAGTCGGTTAAGCGTTTGACCCTTGATCTCAGCTCGTCATGATCTCGAGTTTCATTGGTTCAAGCCACACATCAGGCTATGTGCTGACAGCACGGAGCCTACTTAGGATTCTATCTCTCCTTCTCTCTGCCCCTCCCCTGCTGTGCTCTCGGTTTCTCTCAAAATAAATAAAATAAAAAATAAAAATAATAATTTTAAAGGGCACTGGTTGTGGTGAGCACTGGGTGTTGTATATAAGTGATAAATCACTGAATTCTACTCCCAAAATGAATATTGCACTGTATGTTAACTACCAAAAATTTAAATAAAAATAATAAAAAGGAATACTAAAGAAATTTTTAAAAAGCAAATAAATAGATTTTACAATCAAAATTGAAAAAATGAGTTTGAATCCCGAATTTGCCATATAGTAGCTGTGTGATTTTGGGAAAGATGCCTAAGTTCTCTGGACCTGAGTTCTTCTATCTTTAATGAGAATAGCATTTCCTGCCTCACAAGCTAGTTTTCCTGGTTTTCTTTGTCAAGTAAGTTAATAGTTACAAGATATCTTTCTGTGTCCCCATCAGAATGTAAGCCCCAGGAAGACATTACCCATATCTTAACCTTCTGTTGCCTCCTAGGCAGTTTCATTCATAGTAACTATCTGATATCTACTTTTCCATGGAATGGAAAGCATTGGAATGCATGTTTTTGTGACAATAGGCTTCTTCTTAATGCTCATTGTCCAAAGCCTTTGAATCTAATTTACCTAAATCTTTTTTGCTGATCCAATTAAAAATTTAATGTACTAATTAGCAAATTAATGGCTTCCACATTCACAAACCATTTATTTATAAAACAAATTGAATATTTTCTGTATTAGTGTATAGACTCCCCATTTTCTGAAATCATTATGAATAATTATTTTATTTTTGTTTTTTTATTTTTTAAACATGATTTATTGTCAAATTGGTTTCTATACAACACTCAGTGCTTATCCCAACAAATGCCCTCCTCAATGCCCATCACCCATTTTCCTCTCTCCCCCACCTCCCATCAATTGGCACTCAGTTTATTCTCAGTATTTAAGAGTCTCATGTAACACCAACTTTCCATTGGTGGCTTTTGTTGTTGCTACAAAACCAATAATAAGCAGCCACTTCATTCATTTACAGAGATAACTCATTTTAAGTATCTTAAACCTGTGATTATATTTATTGGGGAGGTAGTGGAAGAAACATAACAAAGAAAAAGGCGGGAGTACAGAAATCGCCACAGAAGTCTATACTAATACAGTAAATATATCATCCCTAGACAAATAGATTTCTTATATACCATCCTTTATTTATTGTTTTTCTGTTGTTCATGTTAGGGTGATAGGTCTAAATATTATACTTAAATAGTCTTTTTCTTCCAATGATCTTAAAGTCTGTTACAAACACTATTTTCTTAAACTTTCACAATCCATAGGACTATGAAAGAAGCATTTATATTCTATTTGTGCTTTGCTTGTATATGATTAGCAGTGTCAGTCTCAAATGTGACGACTTCCTTAAAGTTTTTATTTAAATTACACTGAGGTAACATGCAGTGTAATATTAGTTTCAGATAAACAAATTAGTAGTTCAATACTTCCCTACAACACCCAGTGCTCATTACAACTAATGAACTCATTAATCCCCATTACCTATTTAACTCATCCCCTCACTTACCACCCCCAGATAATCATCACTTTGTTCTCCATAGTTAAGAATCTGCCTCTGAGTTTGCCTCTATTTCTCTTTTTTTCCCTTTGTTCCTTTGTTTTGTTTTGTTTTTTAAAATTCCACATATAAGTGAAATCATGTGGTACTTGTCTTTCTCTGACTTATTTCACTTAACATAATACTCTCTAGCTCCATCCATGTCATGGGAAATGGCAAGATTCCACTCTTATTTATCACTGAGTAATATTTCATTGCATGCATAAATATATGCATATATATATATACATACATACATACATATATCACATCTTCTTTATACATTCATCAGTCAGTTCACATTTGGGCAGTTTCCATACTTTGGCTATTATAGATAAAGCTGCTATAAACATTGGGGTGCATGCAGCCCTTTGAATTAGTATTTTTGTATTCATTGGGTAAATACCTACTGGTGAAATTACAGGATTGTAAAGTAGCTCTATTTTTAACTTTTTGAGAGAACTAAATACTGTTTTCTATAGTGGCTTCACCACTTCGCATTTCCATGAATCATACAAGAGCGTTGCCATTTCTCACAATTTCTTCTGCACCAGTTATTTCTTGTGTTGTTGAGTTTAGCCATTCAGAAAGGTGTGAGGTAATATTTCATTGTAGTTTTGATATGTATTTTTCTGATTATGAGTATTGTTGAGCACCTTTTCATGTGTGTTTGCCATCTGTATGTCTTCTTTGGAAATATATCTCTTCAAATCTTCTGCCCATTTTTAATTAAATTATTCATTTTGGGGGTGTTGGGTTTTATAAGTTCTTTATATATTTTGGATACTAACCCTTTGTCAGATATGACATTTGCAAATATTTTCCCCATTTCATAGGTTGCCTTTTACTTTTGTTGATTGTTTCCTTCACTGGCAGAAGTTTTTATTTTGATGAAGTCTCAATAGATTAGTTATTGCTCTTGTTTCCCTTGCATTGGACAATATATCTAGTAAAAATTGCTACAGCTGGGTCAGAGTTTACTGCCTGTGTTCTCCCCTAGGTCTTCTATAATTCCAGGTCTCACATTTAGGTCTTTCATTATTTTGAATTTATATTTGTGTATGGTATAAGAAAAATATCCAGTTTCACTCTTTTGCATGTTGCTGTCCAATTTTCCAAACACCATTTGTTAAAGAGACTGTCTTTGGGGCGCCTGGGAGGCTCAGTCAGTTAAGTGTCCTACTTTGGCTCGGATCATGATCTCAAGGTTTGAGCCCTGCATCGGGCTCTGTGCTGACAGCTTGGAGCCTGGAGCCTGCTTCGGATTCTCCCTCTCTCTCTGCCCCTCCCCGCCTCAAGCTCTGTCTCTCTCTGTCTCAAAAATAAAAACTTAAAAAAAAGAGAGATACTGTCTTTTTCTCATTGGATATTCATTCCAGCTTTGTAGAAGATTAATCAACCATATAGTTGTGGGCTCATTTCTGAGATTTATATTCTGTCATATTGTTCTATGTCCTACTTTTATGCCAGTACTATACTATTTTGAGTATGACAACTTTGTTATATAACTTGAAACCCAGAATTGTGATGATTCCAGCTCTGCCTTTCTTTTTCAAGGTTGCGTTGGCTATTCAGGGTGTGTTGATCCATACAAATTTTAAAATAGTTTATCCTAGCTCTGTGAAACAGTGCTTGTGGTATTTTGGTAGAAATTGAATTAATTGTGTAGATTGCTTTGAGCAGTATAAACATTTAATATTTTTTCTTCCAATCCATGAGCTTGGAATGTCTTCCCATTTCTTTGCATTCTCTTGAATTTATTTCATCGGTGTTTTATATTTTTCAGAGTACACGTCTTTAGCCTCTTTGGTTAGGCTCATTCCTAGGTATCTTATGGTTTTTGATGCAATGGTATATATATACACATATATATGTATATATGTATATGTATATATATATACACATATATATGTATATATGTATATGTATATATATATACATATATATATTCATATAATCTGCAAATAGTGAAAATTTGACTCCTTTTTAAAAATTTTATTTTATTTTATTTTATTTTACGTTTGAGAGACAGAAAGAGACAGTGCGAGCAAGGGAGGGTCAGAGAGAGAGGGAAATAGAGAATCTGAAGCCGGCTCCAGGTTCTGAGCTAGCTGTCTGCACAGAGCCTGAGGTGGGGCTCAAACGCACAAACCGTGAGATCATGACCTGAGCCAAAGCTTGACTCTTAATCGACTGAGCCACCCAGGCTCCACTGAAAATTTGACTGCTTTCTTGCTGATTTAGATATCTTTTATTTCTTCTTGTTGCCTGATTTGGTGGCTAGGACTTCCAGTTTTATGTTAAATAACAGTGGTGAGAGTGGACATTCTTGTCTTGTTCTTGACATTAGAGGAAAAGCTTGAGTTTTCTCCAATGAGTATAATATTAGCTGTTAGTTTTCCATAGATGGCCTTTAATGTGCTGAGGTATGTTCCCTCTAAAACTATCTTATTGAGGGGGTTGTAATTCTGAATGGATGTTGTATTTTGTCAAATATTCTCTGGATTTATTGAAAGGATAATGTGCTTCTTATCCATTTTTTAAATTAATTTGGTGTATCATGTGGCTTGATTTCTGAATATTGAACCATGCTTGCAACACAAGAAGAAATCTGAGGGGATCAAAATGAATGATTTTTTAAAAATATGTTGTTGGTTTTGTTTTGCTAGTTATTTTGCTGAATTTTTTTGCATCAGTGTTCATCAGGGATATTGTCCTGTAGTTCTTTTTTAGTGGCTTCTTTATCTACTTTTTGTATCAGGGTAATAATGGCCTCATAGAATAAATATGGAAATTTTCTTTCCTTTTTTATTTTAGTTTTTGGAATATTTTGCAAAAAATAAGTATTAACTCTTTTTTAAATGTCAGGTAGAATTCATCTGTAATGCCATCTGGCCCTGGACTTTTGTGTGTTGGAAGTTTTGTGATTAGTGATTCAATTTCTTTGTTCTTTATTAGTCTGTTTTCTATTTCATCCTGTTTCAGTTTTGGTGGTTTCTGTCTCTAGGAATTAATCAATTTTTCTAGGTTGTCCAAACTGTTGGCACAGATTTTTCATAATATTCTCAGAGTTTTGTTTTCTTGTGGTATTTGGTTTTATTTCTCCTCTCTCATTTGTGATTTTATTTATTTGGGTCCTTCCTCTTGTCTGTTTGATAGAGGTTTCTCACTTTTATTAAATTTTTTCAAAGCCTTGGTTCATTTGATATACTCTATTCTTTTTGTTTCTATATCATTTATTTCTGTTAATTCTGTTCTAACCCTTATTATTTATTTCCTTCTTCTGGCTTTAGGTTTTGTTTGTTGTTATTTTTCTAGCTCCTTTAGGTGTAAGGTTAGCTTTTTTACTTGAGATTTTTCTTGCTTGTTAAGGGAGGCCTGTATGGCTATATACTTTTCTCTTATGGCTGCTTTTGTTGTGTCCCAAACGTTTTGGACCATCATGTTTTAATTTTTATTTGTCTCCAGTACTTTTAATTTTTCTATGATTTCCTGGTTTATCCATTTATTGTTTAGTAGCATGTTGTTTAACCCTCATGTATTTGTGATCTTTAAAAAATTTTTCTTATGATTGACTTCTAGTTTCATAACATTGTGGTCAGAAAGGTTGCATGGTATAACTTCAAAGTTTTTGAATTGGTTGAGGTCTGTTTGCTGACTTAACATGCGATTTATTCTGGAGAATATTCCATGTACAATTGAAAATAATATTTATTCTCCTGTTTTATGATGGAATTTTATGAATATATCTTTTAAGTTCATCTGGCCCAGTGTGTCATTTAAAGCCATTGTTTTCTTGTTTACTTAATGTTTAGATCATCCATCCATTGATGTAAGTGAGGCGTTGAAGTCCTCTACCATAATTGTATTATTATTGATTAATTCCTTTATGGTATTTTAAATTGCTTTATATATTTGGGTGATTTAATGTTGGGTTCACAAAAGTTTAAAATTGTTATTTCTTCTTGTTATGACAAGGGTGAGGTGTTATCTCATTATAGATTTGATTTGTATTTCTTTGATGATGAGTAATGTTGAACATCTTCTCATGTGTCTGTTACTAGTCTGCATGTCTTTTCTGAAAAATATCTATTCATGTCTTCTGCCCATTTAAAAACTATATTATTTGTTTTTCAGGTGTAGAGATTGATAATTTCTTTATCGATTTTAGATACTGATCAACACATATGTCATTTGCAAATATCTTCTTCCATTCTGTCAGTTCCTTTTTAGTTTTTTTTTTACTGTTTCCTTCACTGTGCAGAATCTTTTTATCTTGATGAAGTCCTAATAGTTCATTTGTGCTTTGTTTCTGTTCTCTCAAGACTCAAGTCTAGTAAGATATTGCTATGGCCAATGTCAAAGAGGTTACTGCCTGTGTTTTCTGATTTTGATAGTTTCCTGTCTCACATTTAAGTCTTTCATTATTTTTTAAAGGGTTCTTTTTGGTTGGGGGGGCTGGGTCGGTTAAGTGACTGACTTCAGTTCAGGTCATGATCTCATGGTTCATGGGTTTGAGTCTCGCATTGGTCTCTGTGTTGGGAGCTCAGAGTCTAGAGCTTGCTTCAGATTTTGTGTCTCCTTCTCTCTCTGCCAAATGTAGGGATTGTACTCATGACCCCAAGACCAAGAGTCACATGCTTTGCTTACTGAGCAATCCAGGTGCTCCATGACCTTCCATCTGCTTTGAATTTATTTTTGTGTATGGTATAAGGAAGTGGTACAGTTTCATTCTTCTGCATGTTGCTGTCCAGTTTTCCCAGTCCCATTTTGTGAAGAGACTTTCTTTTTTCCACTGAATATTCTTTCCTACTTTGTCAAAGATTAGTTGATTATATAGTTGTGGGTGCTTTTTTGAGTTTTCTCTTCTTTCTAAATGATTATTTGTTTACTGAGAGAGAGAGAGAGAGAGAGAGAGATAGAGCAGGGGAGGATCAGAGAGAGGAAAGAAAGAATCCCAATTAGGTTCTGACTGTCGGAGCAAAGCCTGATGCAGGGCTCAAATTCGTGAATTGTGAGATCATAACTTGAGGAGAAATCAAGAGTTATATGCTTAACTCACTGAGTCACCAAGGCGACCTCATTTCTGAGTTTTGTACTCTGTTCCTTTGATCTGTCTGTTTTTATGTCAGCACCATACTGTCTTGATCACTAAAGCTTTGTAGTGAAACATGAAGTCTGGAATTGTGATCCTTCTGCCTTTGCTTTTCTTTTATGTGATTGCTTTGGATATTTGGGGTCTTTTCTTATTCAATACGTACTTTAGGACTGCTTGTTCTAGCTCTGTGAAAAATGCTGTTGGTATTTTGATATGGATTGCATTAAATGTGTAGATTAAGAGAGGGGTCGGCAAGATGGTGGAGAAGTAGGGAACACTGTTACCTCCACATGCCTGCAAACATCAAACTGAGAAGAATTAAAAGCCACATTCTGATCACCAAGAATGGAGGTGTGTGCACAGGCCCCTTATTGATAACAGGCTCATAGATGCCTGAGTGAGTGTGAACTGGGACTGGAGACTATGGGAGAGAGAACACCAGCTCAAAGCAGAGCCATGAAAGAGAGTGCCCAGAAGTTTGGGGCTGGGCTGCAGAGAGCTGTGTGTCCAGAGGCACACAGCAATGTGCAGGGCTATGCGCACATGTGGTATGATCATGCAGGGTGGCACAGAACCGTGGAGAATTGGGCGTGAACCGGCCATGCAGGGCGATGTGTGGGATGGCTGCACAGGGCGATGCAGAGCCAAGTGGAAGAGAAGACGAGGCTGAAACACCCACAGCATGATCACTGGAGAGGGGCTATCTCAGCTTGGCACGGAGATACACAAACATCCCAGTTGTAGCCGCTGGGCATGGAGAGAGAAATTCATCACCCTCAACAGGCTTGTTCTCCCATCTGCCCGGCAGCCCGCTGGCATCAGGTAGAGACAAAGAGGGACTGGCTCCACAATTCCCCTGTGCAATCCCAGCCAGAAAGCCCCCTGACTGCCGGAGATCATTTAAATGGTGGTGGAAGCATTAAAGTTTGTGGACGAGGATTTAGAAACCTGGTGGAACTTAGAAAACCAAAGCATTTTAACTCACTCATGGCACAGGGAGATTGGACTCAAGAGAGTAGCTGGCAATGCATGGTCTGAGTGGGGCTTGCAGGGCCGCCATTCTTCTGCCACATCCACTAAGGTGGGGCCTCCTAGAGCAGCCACTGAGACCTGACCTACCTACATTGAACCATGCCCATCCATGCTGGACAGCTGGATTTTTTTTTCTTGCCATTTTTACTTTTTTTCAATTTTTTCATTTCTTCTTATTTTTATTTTTTAATTTTTATAATTTCCCCATTGTTTTCTCTCTTCTACTTCTCTATTTCCTCCTTTTCTCCTCCTCCCCTCCCCCCTGGGGTCTGGAAAAGACCAACATTTAGGCACTGCTGTGATTAGAACAACTCTTATCATCCAGATATTTTTCCCCTTATCTCTTTCTTATCTCTCCCTTCGCAGGATTTATGCTCTCAGACTGTCCTTTATCATGGGCTGTCTCGTTACCTCAGCTTTTTTTTCTCCTTTCCTGTCCTCTTTTTTCTTTCCCACTCCTTTTATTCCCTTCCCATTTGGTTTGCTTGTTTACCAGATCTGTCAGTGCATTTGCTGCTTGTGTTCCCTGTGTGTTGTCTGTCTGTTTTCCTTTTCAGCTACCTCAAGAAACAAGCCAAGGCACACATCGTCGAAAGTCCCAAATACCACTGAGGAAGGAAATATATTAATTATACGCACAACAAGAGAATCTGAGAGATACCTTTAAAAGAACACTTTCTGAATGGACAGGCCCCAGACAGCCAATGAGCCTCCCTTAACAGAGCAATACTAATAGGCACACAGTGCAAAACAAGCTTTAAAAACTGACAATAGACAGAAACCTAGCCAAAATGATGAAACGAAAGAACTCTCCTCTAAAGAAATTCCAGGAAGAAATCACAGCAACAGAACTGCCCAAAACAGACACATGCAACATACCTGAAAAAGAATTTAGAAGGATTATCATAAAATTAATCACGGGGCTTGAAATAAGCATAGAAGTAGTCAGAGAAGATATTGATGCAAAGAATAGGAACCTTCAAAATAGCTGTAAAGAGTTAAAAATGGATATAAATGAGGTGAATAGTAAAATGAAGCTGTCAATGCAGGGATTGAAGAAGCAGAGAGGAGAATTGATGAATTAGAAGACACTGTTATAACAAAGGAGGATGTCAAGAAAGAGAGAAATTGATACAGGAGCACGAAAGGAGAATCCAAGACCTGAGTGATACAATCCAATGGAACAATATCCTTATCATAGGAGTTTCAGAAGAGGAAGAAAGAGAAAAAGGTCCCGAAGGGATGCTTGATCAAATTATAGCCAAGAACCTCCCGAGTCTGGGGGGAAAATAGACATTGAAATTCAAGAAGCATATCGAACTCCCCTAAGACTTAACCTAAACTGACCTTTGGCACAACATATCATAGTGAAACTGGAAAAATACAAGGAAAAGAGAGGATTCAAAAGAAGCTAGGGATAAAAGGGCCTTAACATACAAGGGAAACCTATCAGAGTAGTTACAGAACTATCTAATGAAACTTGGCAGACCAGAAAGGAATGGCAGAAAATCTTCAATGTGAGGAACAGGAAAAATATGCAGCCAAGAATCCTTTATCCAGCGAGCCTGTCATTCAAAATAGAAAAAAAGATAAAGGCGTTACCAAATAAAAAAATATTAAGAGAATTCTTCACCACCAAACCAGCCCTGCAAGAAATCCTAAGAGAGACTCTATAAGAGAAATGAAGCAAGGAATATAAGACATCAGAGACATCAATACAAATATGAACTCTACAGAGAACACAATGAATCTGAACACACATTTTTAAATAATAACACTGAATGTAAATGAACTGAATGCTCCAATCAAACGACACTGAGTAGCAGAATGGATAAAAAACCAAAATCCACCTATTTGCTGGCTATAAGAGACTCACCTTAGACCTAAAGACACCTTCAGTTGAAAGTAAGGGTATGGAGAAATGTCTACCATGTGACTGGATGCTACAAAAAAGCTAAAGTAGCTATACTTATATCAGACAAACTGGACTTTATAAGTAAAGGTAGTAACAAAAGATGAAGAAGGACATTATATAATAATTACAGGGTCTCTATATCAGGAAGAGTTAACAATTATAAACATCTATTGGCAGAATTCAGGAGCATCCAAATACATAAAACAACTAATCACAAACAGAAACAATCTTATCGATAAGAATGTGCTAGTTGCAAGAGACTTTAATACACCACTTACATCAATGGATAGGTAAACCAGACAGAAAATCACTAAAGAAACAATTGACCTGATTGACACACAGGAACAGATGGAATTAATTGATATATTTAGAACTCTGCATCTTGAAACTAGGAAATTCACTTTCTTCACAAGTGTGCATGGCACATTCTCCAAAATTGATCACATACTGGGTAATAAAACAGCCCTCCATAAATACAAACAAATTGAGATCATACCATGCACACTTTCAGATAACAATGATATGAAACTTGAAATCAATCAAAAGAAAAAGTCTGAAAAACCTCCAAAAATGTGGAGGTTATAAACCACCCGACTGAAGAACGATTGGGCAAATCAGGCAATTTGAGAAGAAATAGAAAAATGTATAGAAACAAATGAAAACGTAAATACAACAATCCAAACTCTATGGGACACGGCAAAGGCAGTCCTAAGAGGAAAGTTCATTGCAATCCAGGCCTATTTCAACAAACTAGAAAAAGCGCAAATTCTAAGCACCTAAGGAAACTAGAAAGGGAGCAGCAAGAGCACATCAAACTCAGCAAAATAAGATAAATAGTAAAGATCAGGGCATAAATAAAAAATATAGAATTCAAAGAAGCAGTTGAAACAATCAATAAAACCAAGAGTTGGTTTTTTGAAAAAATTAACAAAATTCATAAACCTCTAGCAAGACTTCTCAGAAAGAAAAGAGAGAACACCCAAATAGACAAAATAATAAATGAAAATGGATCTATTACAAAAGATACCTCAGAAATACAAGCAATCATCAGGGATTACTATGAAAAATTATATGCCAATAAACTGGACAACCTAGAAGAAATGGAAAAATTTCTAAACACACATGCATTACCAAAATTCAAGCGAGAAGAGATAGAAAATGTCAACAGACCCATACCCAGTGAAGAAATCGAATCGTTATCAAAAATCTCCCAACGAATAAAAGTCCAGGGGAATTCTACCAGACATTTAAAGAAGAGTTAACACTGATCCTTCTCAAGTTATTCCAAAAAATAGAAATGGAAGGAAGATGACTGGACTCATTCTATGAAGCAAATATCACCGTGATTCCTAAACCAGAGACCCAACAAAAAAAGAGAATTTACAGGCCAATATCCTTAATGAATACAGATGACAAATTCCTCCACAAGGTACTACCAAATCGAATTCAGCAGCAAATGAAAAGAATTACCCATTATGGTCAAGTTGAATTCATTCCTGGGTTACAGGGCTGGCTCAATATTCACAGATCCATCAATGTGATACATCACATTAACAAAAGAAAAGAAAAAAAAACCCATATGATCCTGCCTAAAAATGCAGAAAAAAACATTTGACCAAATACAGCATCCTTTCTTAATTAAAACAATCGAGGAAGTCTGGATAGAAGGAAGTTCCTTAAGCATAATAATAGCCATTTATGAAAAGCCCACAGCCAATATCATCCCATTGAGGATGAGAGCTTTCCCCCTGAGATCAGGAACACGACAGGGGTGTCCACTCTCACCACTGTTGTTTAATATAGTGCTAGAAATCCTAGCATCAGCAATCAGACAACAAACGGAAATAACAGGCATCAGAATTGGCAAAGATGAAGTCAAACTTTCTCTTCTCTCAGATGACATGATATTCTACATGGAAAACCCGGCAGACTCCACCAGAAGCCTTCTAGAACTGATCCATGAATTCAGCAAAGTCGGAGGGTACAAAATCAATGTGCAGAAATTGGTTGCATTTTTATACACCAAAAAATGAAGCAACAGAAAGAGAATTCAACGAACTAATCCCATTAACAATTGCACAAAAAAAACAAAATGCTTGGGAATAAACCTAAACAAAAATGTAAAACACCTGTGTGTTGAAAACTATAGAAAGTTTATGAAAGAAATTGAAGAAGACAGAAAGAAATGGATAAACATTCCATGTTTATGAGCAGAAGAATAAACATTGTTAAAACGTCTTTGTTACCCAACGCAATCTACACATTCAATGCAATCCCCGTCAAAATTGCACCAGCAGTCTTCTCGAATCTAGAACAAATTATTGTAAAATTCGTAAGAAACCACACACACACACACACACACACACACACACACACACACTCAAATCCGAATAGCCAAAGTAATATTGAAGACAGGAGGCGTCACAATCTCAGACTTTAGCCTTTACTACAAAGCTGTCATAATCAAGGCAGTATCGTATTGACATAACACAGGCACATAGACCAGTGGAATGGAATAGAGAGCCCAGAACTGGGCCCACAAGTGTATGGCCACTTAATCTTTAACAAAGCAGGAAAGAGTATCCAATGGGAAAAAGACAGCCTCTTTAGCAGGTGGTGCTGGGAGAACTGGACAGCAACATACAGAAGAATGAAACTAACCACTTTCTTACACCATTCACAAAAATAAACTCAAAATGGATGAAGGAGCTGAATGTGAGACAGGAAACCATCAAAACACTAGAAGAGAAAGCAGGAAACAGCCTCCTCGACCTCAATTGCAGCAACTTCCTACTCGATAATTCCCCAACGGCAAGGAAATCAAAAACAAACATGAACTATTGGGGACCTCATCAAGATGAAAAGCTTCTGATGCACAGGTGGCCTATAGGCATATGAAACGATGCTCAACATCACTCAGCATTAGGTAAATACAAATCAAAACCACACTGAGATACCACCTCATGCCAGTCACAGCGGCTAAAATGTACTATAGATGCTGGCGACGATGTGGAGGAACAGGCACCCTCCTACACTGTTGGTGGGAATGTATACGAATACAGCCGCTCTGGAAAACAGTGTGAAGGTTCCTCAAAAAACTATCCGTAGAACTCCCTTATGACCCAGCAATAGCACTGCTAGGGATTTATCCAAGGGAAACAGAAGTGCTGACACATTGGAGCACATGTACTGCAATGTTCATAGCAGCACTGTCTGCAATAGCCAAATCATGGAAAGAGCCTAAATGTCCATCACCTGATGAATGGATCAAGAAGATATGGTGTATATATACAATGGAGTATTACATGGCGATGATAAAGAATGAAATATGGCCATTTGTAACAAAGTGGATGGACCTCTAGGGTGTTAAACTAAGCAAAATAAGTCAGGTGGAGGACAGATACTATATGTTTGCACCCATAGGTATAACAGGAGAAGCCTAATGGAGGACCATGGGGAGGGGAAGGGGAAAAGAGTGTTGGGGAGAGAGAGGGACGCAAAACCTGAGGGACTATTGAATACTGAAAATGAACCGGGGGTTGAAGGGGGAAGGAAAAGGGAGGTGGTGGTCATGGAGGAGGATACTTGTGTGGAAGAGCACTGGGTGTTATATGTAAACCAATTTAACCATAAACTATTAAAAAATGAAATAAAAAATAAAAATTTAATTTAATTTAATTTAAAAAAAGATAAAAACCTTCTAAATCACAAAGGAAACAATAAAAAAAAAGTAACAGGCAACCAACAGAATGGGAAAAGATAGTTCCAAGTGGCATATCAGATAAAGGGCTAGTATCCAAACTCTACAAGGAACTCACCAACCTCCACATCCAAAAAACAAGTAACCCAGTGAAGAAATGGGCAGAAGACATAAACAGACACTTCTTCAAAGAGGACATCCAGATGGCCAACAGGCACATGAAATGATGCTCAGCATCACTCATCATCAGGGAAATATAAATCAAAACCACACTGAGACACCACCTCATGCTGGTCAGAGTGGCTTAAATGAACAAATCAATACACTATATATGCTGGGTAGGATGTGGAGAAATGGGCACCCTCTTAAACTGTTGGTGGGAATGTAATCTGGTGCAGCCACTCTGGCAAACGGTATATGGAGATTCTTCAAAAAACAATAGAACTCCCCTATGACCCAGCAATATCACTCCTAGGGATCTACCCAAGGGATACAGAAATGCTGATGCATAGGGCCACATGAACCCCAATGTTCTTAACGGCATTTTCAACAATATCCAAATCATGGAAAGAGTCTAAATGTCCATCACCTGATGAATGGATCAAGAAGATGTGGTATATATATACAATGGGATACTACATGTCAATGGAAAAAATGAAATCTGGCCATTTGTAGCAAAATGGATGGACCTAGCGGGAGTTATGCTAAGCTAAATAAGTCAGGCAGAGAAGGACAGATACCATATGATGTCACTCATAGGTCTGGCAGCGAAATCCTAACAGGGGACCATGGGAAAAGGAAAGGGGGGGAGGAAGAGTTGGGGAGAGAGAATGAGGCAAATCATGAGAGACCTTTGAGTCCTGAGAACAAACCGGGCTGAAAAGGGTTGGGGAAGGGGAGGGGGGCTGATGGTCATGGAGAGGGTCACTTGTGGGGAAGAGCACTGGGTGTTATATGGAAACGAACTTGGTAATAAACTTAATAAAAAATGTGTAGATTACTTGGGATAATATTGACATATTATCAAAAGTTTTTCCATTTCTTTGTCTCATGTTTAATTTTTTTCATAAGTGATTTATAGTTTTCAGAATACAGATCTTTTACAGATAATGTTGAGGTTTGTCTTATCTATCCTTACTTCGTTGAGTTTTTTTTAAAAATCATAAATGGATGCTGTAGTTTGTTAAATGCTTTTTTTGCATCTATTGAGAGTATCATATTCTTATCCTTTCCTTTATTAATGTGTGTGTAATGTTAATTGATTTACAAATATTGAACCACACTTGTAACCCTGGAACACATGATCGTGATGAATAATTCTTTTAATGTACTGTAGGATTCAATTTGCCAGTACTTTTTTTTTAAGAATATTTGCATAGGTGTTCATCAGGGATATTGGCCTGCTGTTCTCTTATTTAGTCTGGTCTTTGGTTTTGGGATCAAGGTAATTGTGGCCTCAGAAAAGCAGTTTGACATTTTCTTTCCATTTCTATTTTTTGGAACAGCCTGAGAAGAAAAGGTATTAACTCTTCTTTAAATGTTTTTTTTTTAGAATTCCCCCGTGAAGTCATATGGTTCTGGACTTTTGTTAGGAGTTTTTACATTAATGTTTCAATTTCTTTGCTGGTTATGGGTATGTTCAAGTCTTCTATTTCTTCCTGTTTAAGTTTTGGTGGTTTACAATTTCTAGGAATTTATCCATTTCTTTTAGATTTCCCAGTATTTTTGGCATATAGTTTTTCATAATATTCTTTTATAATTGTATTTCTGTGATGTTGGTTGTAATACTCCTCCCTCATTTGTGATTTATTTATTTTGTGTCCATTCTCTTTTCTTTTTGATAAGTCTGGTTATGAGTTTATCAATTTTATTAAGTTTCTCAAACAACTGGTTTCATCGATATGTTTTTATTTTTTGCTTCTATATCATTTATTTATGTTATAAACTTTATTATTTCCTTTCTTCTGCTGGCTTTAGTCTTCATTTGTTTTTCTTTTTATGTGTAACATTACATTTTTCACATGAGACTTTTTTTTCTTTCTTGGGGTAAGCCTGCTTTTCTACCTACTTCCCTCTTATGACTGCCTTTGCTGTATCCCAGAAGTTTAATACCATCATGTTTTCATTTTTCATTTGTTCCCATGCACTTTTTATTTCTTTAGTTTCCTGATGGACTCACTTATTTTTTAGCTGGATGTTCTTTAATCTCCATGAATTTGTGGTTTTTCCGAATATTTTCCTGTGTTTGACTTCACGTTTCATAGCATTGTGGTCAGAAAATATGCATGATATGATTTCAATCATTTTGCAATTGTTAAGGCTTGATTTGTGACCTAGTAGGAGATCTATGCAGGAGACTGGTCCATGTGCACTTGAAAATAATATATATTCTGTTGCTCGAGGATAAAATGTCCTGAACACATTCTTAAGCCCATTTATTCCAGTGTGTCATTCAAAGCCATTGATTCCTTATTGATTTTCTGCTTATATAATCTGTCTATTGATGTTAATGGGGTGTTAAGTCCTCTACTATTATTGTATTAATGTAAATGGGTTCCTTATGTTTGTAATTATTTTATGTATTTGGTTTGTTCCAAGTTGGAGGCATAAATATTTACAATTGTTAAATCTTGTTTTTGGAAGGGCCTTTTTATTATTATATATAGTACCTTCTTCATCTCTTGTTACAGTCTTTGTTTTGAACACTAGTTTGCTATTATAGGTTTTGCTACTCCAACTTTTTTTGATGGCCATTTGTATGGTAAATATTTCTCACTTTCAATATACAGGTGTTTTTAGATCTAAAATTAGTCTCTTTCAGGTAGTATATAGATAGACCTCTCATTTTTTTATCCATTCTGATACCCTGTATCTTATTATTGGAGCATTTAGTCCATTTACATTCAGAATAATTATTGATAGATGAATTTAGTACCATTTTATTGTTTGTTTTGTCATTGTTTCTGGATTATTTCTGTTTTGCTCTAGTCCTTTTCATACTCACCAAATCCCCTTTAATATTACTTGTAGGCCTGATTTAGTGGTCATATTCTCCTTTAGTTTTTGTTCTTCTGACAAACCCTCTCTTTCTATTCTTAAGGATTGTCTTTCTGGACAGAGTATGCTTGGCTGTAGATTTTTTCCCATTCAGTACTTCGAAAATATCAGGCCTCACCCTTCTGACCTGAATCTCAGTTTCTTAATTGATTATGCACAGATCTATGATAAAATGCTATTATTTTGAGAGTCAAATGAAATGTTAGGCCTTAATATACTTTGAAATATAAAGTACTGCTTTAAGTATACTTAAGAAAATCTTTTAATACAAATGATTGTTATATACAATGCAGAAATAATTTTTAAATTTTTCCATTTGTCATGCAAAATAGCTTTGTGAAGTCTATACAATTTGAATATTTCAACTACAATTAAAATTGATACTACAGAATATCAATGGTGGAGTAGACATTGGAGATAATCTAGTCCATCTCACATCACTGTATAGAGGGGATGCTTGAGACCAAGAGGGAAAAGAGATTTGTCTTATGTTACACAATTATTGGTAGTAAAACCAAGATTGGAACTCTCTGGTCCCCTTTCTCATCTAGTACCTTTCCTACTCAACCACAGTGCCTCATTACAATGGCCTTTTTGGATTTTATTATATAATTACTGTTCATTCCAAACTTACCATTCATTACCCTGGCTCCTCCATGAAGATAACTTAGTTTACATGAAGAGAATCACCTAGGAAGCAGTTCTTCCATACATGTTTACCTTCATGCTAGTATGTTGTCAACTACTCCATAGCTCCTAAGGCAATAGGTAATAAATTCAGAAAATGTGATTCACTGAGGAGACATGCACCCTTTCTCGGGGATATGGGATATCCAGGCCTTGGTCTTGCTGGAAGTAACAAAAATAAAATAAGTTACCAACTAGCACAGTGGTAAGTGTTTCCTTAGTGTTCATTTGATTCCTTTTATTCTCACATTGGGATGAAAAAATTTAATTTTCTGCAAAGTACATTCACAGTTATTATCTCAAGTTGGTCACACAACAACTATATGAGACAAGAATTATTATTCCCATATTATAGATTAGAAAACTGAGGCTCAGACAGATTAATGGAAAAAGAAGATGTGATATATATATATGTATATATATGTATGTATATATGTATATATATATATATCAATCCTAAAAATAATAAAATCTTGCCATTTGCAAAAACATGAATGGAACTAGACAGTATAATGCTAAGCAAAATAAGTCAGAGAAAGAAAAATTCCATACACTTTCACTTGTATGTGGAATTTAAAAAAACATAATCAAAAACGGAGAAAGAGAGAGAGAGAGACCAAGAAACAGACCCTTGACTATACAGGACAAAATTATGGTTACCAAAGGGGAGATGGAGGTGGATAGGTGAAATAGGTGGTGGGAATTAAAGAGTACACTTATCATGATGAGCACTGAATAATGTATAGAATTGTTGAATCACTATACTGTACACCTGAAACTAATGTAACACTGTATGTAAACTATACTGGAAGTAAAATTAAAAACTCAATACATAGAAAACTGAGGATCAGGAAAGTAAATGAATTATCCAAATTTACATTGTAAATAAAAAGCGGAGATAAAATTTCAATTCAGGTTCTTGATTACAAATTAAAAGATCTTGCCATTATACAACAGTTGCCAATAATTTTGGCATACTTAGTGAATTATAAAAAAACATTATTAAAGATGTAATTGGGGTTCCTGAGCGACTCAGTTGATTAAGTGTCTGACTCTTGATTTTGGCTCAGGTTTCTCAAAGTTTTTGGGATTGAGCCTAACATGTGGCTCCGTGCTAAGATTGTGGCCCCTGCTTGGGATTCTCCCTCTCCTTCTCTCTCTGCCCCTCTCCAGCTTGCACACACACTCTTTCTCAAGATAAATACATAAACTTTAAAAATAATGTAATTAAAAGTTTAAACCTCATGTGCAAGAAGTTTAAATGATATAAGTTAATAAAGATAAATATTTCCACTTTTCTTTGAAACCACCTAAACATTTCTAAATTATAGAAATAAAATAGTACTAAATTCTTTAGATAATCATGTCCAAAAATATGTGACATGAGTCTATGATCAGTTGAAATAAATTGATTAATTTTATTAATTTTAATTTTCTGCTTTAGGTAAATAAATTAAACAGACTTTACAAAAGGCCTACACTTACCAAGGATATACCTGCTTTATAAAATTTGGCTTCTACTTTTGTATTATCTGAAAAAAATGCAGAAGCAAAAAGGAAAAAATGTCGGAACCACAGCTATTTCATTTCTGAGAATGGTTGTTCTTTCTCTAGCACCGGTTCTTCTTCAGTTGCATATATTGGAATGTTGAAGAATTTTCTAAATATACTATATGAGAAACATTCTTCAGGAAATTAAAGTGAAGTAGATGTTTGATTCTTTATAGGAAAAACATGAAATTATATAGTTATGATTTTCTTTCAGATATTGTCTTCTCTAAATACAGTATTAGAAGTCAGATAGATATGGATCTAAAACACAACATGAACTTAAATAGCTGCATGGCCTTGAACAAGTCATGTAAGCTGTTCAAGACTGTTTTCTATTTGTAAAATGAAGATGATAATAGTATGTGCATCATAGGTCATTGTGAGGATTAAATGGGATAACCCATGTTTTGGTACGTAATTAGTAAGTCTCAATTAATGATAGTTATTTTTTCTTATGCCTTCCTAGCCTTACTTCCTGTTATGAAACCCAAATTTTTTCAAACTAAGAAGATAATCTCATTAGCTATGTTCTTCAGATTTTCACTACCACTTCGATAGCTCAGCTTTTTTGAAAGAAACCTTAACTTTCTTATAAAAGTAGCCTCAGCTTTTCATATACAGATCATGACACTTCTTACATTGGTCTACCCTTTCTAACACACACACACACACACACACACACACACACACACACACACACACCTATAGCCCTCAACAACAATAACTACCAAAGTACCTACCTCTTAATATCTTAGACATTTCCAATATCTTTCACATAGCCTTAACAAGCTCAATTCTTTGGAGGTCTGTAGTCCACATCTGTATTTCTTATTTGTGTCGCTTATCCATCACATCATGGCTTTTATCCTCTGTTGCTGAGGCAGAATTGTCAAAAGAATCCAAAGCCATGGAATGGAAGATTCAAACAGAATTGCATAAGCAGAAGGTAAATCTATGCTAATAATTCGATAAATCATTCCTTGAAATCCATTTTACCCATTTAAAGTTCAGGACTACAGGCAGGTGAGCAAAAGATTTGGGTCTCAAAAGTTGATACTTCTTTTCAATAATTGTGGTAATCTGAGGTATAGTATTTTTTTTAGTCTTTTGTATATGAGTCAATATATATATATATATGCATATACATATATAATATATATATATTGACTCAGAATTTTTTATAGGCTTGGGAGAACTTATTTTGTTACTATGGATAAGACTATAATCTAAAGAACTGTAGCCAAATTATGTGTTTGCACGTGAATACATGCACATACACACGTTTAAAAAAGAAAAACAGAAATGCACAGTGAATTTAAGGAGAACTACTTGATGTAGACTTTTCATTAAGTAGCAGAATGTTTCCAGATAGATTGCATGTGCAATTTACAGTTTATGTATGACTATTCCCTCTTGTTGATCTATGCAAAACAAAGTAAGTTCATAAATTTGAAATGACCACAATTTAGAACAAACATTAATTTCCTAAAGACTTAAAACATATGTTTTCACTGAGATTTTTCTTTTAGTTCACTTGCAGTCATATTAACTAAACAGGGAGACATGTGGTTTACAAAGTTGACAGAAACAAGAAAAAACGCTTGGATAAAACTAGCCTTGAACCTTGTACTCATTCCCTTCTACCACACCTCAGAATAAATTAATTAGTCATCTCTTTGAAATTGTTTAAATGCTAAACTATTATACTAACAACCAATTATTTTATAACTAGAAGTTAGAGCATTAATCCATGGTCCAGGAACAAAGTATGACCTAACAAAGTTTTGTAGACATCATTATCATTATCCCCCACTTAACTAGCTTTAAGTATTTTTTCATTCCCTGAATATTATTTTTAGTAGTGTGGTGACTACACTTTCAAACTTTAAATCTGATCATAATATAAGATAAATAAGGTTTTTGTGTACTTCTAGGTGCCAGATGCGATCTAAAAGATGTAACCAGGATTTTGAAAATAACTGGAACTTATGGGACACTCTGATGTCTTGAGAGGAAAGTAGGAGATAATTCTTCAAATTAAGAATGCCTTGGAAAATTTAGTTACTATATGAATAAGGTGTCTGAGTCAATGATACTGGATAGGTGAAAAAATTAGTTAAAAGTCACAATAACAGGAAATATGTCCCTCACTTGCCTCTGAAAGCCTGCCTGACCACTGGCACGCCCTGCCATTGCCCCACAGAAATGTACTTATTGTCTGCTGTCCTTTTTGAAATTAAGCCAGTGTATATGGCACTGGCTCCTCCTCTTACTTGGAATTATGCCAAAGAAGTAAAATTTGGTGTAGATGTCCAAGATTTACTGCTTCAAGGTATAGAAGCTTCAGCCAATGTCATAGCTATTACTGTGGGGCCAAATGGAAAAACAATGACTATTAAACAGAATTGGGGAAGACCTAAAATAACAAATGATGGTGTGACTGTTGCAAATTTCATTGGCTTAAGAGGTAAATCTGAGGGGGGCCTGTGTGGCTCAGCTGGTTAAGCATCCAACTTTGGCTCAAGTCATGATCTCACAGTATTTGGGTTCGAGCCCCACGTCGGGCTCTGTGCTGACAGCTCAGAGCCAGGAGCCTTCCTCAGATTTTGTATCTCCCTCTCTCTCTGCAACTCCCTTGTTCCTCTCTGTCTCTGTTTCTCAAAATAAAGTAAAGACATAAATAATGAGAGATAAATCTGAAAACATTGGCATTAAACTTGTTCAAGATGTTGTCAGTAACACAAGTGAAGAGGCTCAGGGTGGCACCACTAACTGCTAGTGTACTGGCATTCTATTGCCAAGGAAGGCTTTGAGAAGATTAACAAAGGTGCTAATCCTGTGGAAATCAAGAGAAGTGTGATGTTAGCTGTGATACTATAGTTGCTGAACTTAAGAAGGAGTTCTAAACCTGTAACAACCCCTGAAGAAATTGCTCAGATTATTACAATTTCTGCAAATGGAAACCAACAAGTGTGCAACATCATTTCTAATGTAATGAAAAAAGATTGGAAGAAAGTAACAGCAAGGAATGGAAAAAACACTAGATAATGAATTAGACTATTGAAGGCATGAAGTTTGACTAAGGTTATATTTCTGCATACTTTATTAATATATCAAAAGGTCAGAAATGTGAATTCCAAGATTCTTATATTCTACTGAGTGAAAAGAAAATTTCCAGGACCCTGTGCATGGTACCTGCTCTTGAAATTGCAGAGGCTCACCATAAACCCTTGGTCATAATTGCTGAAGATGTTGATGGAGAAGCTCTGAGTACACTCATCTTGAATAGGCTAAAAGTTGGTCTTCAGGTTGTAGCAGTCAAAGTTCTAGGTTTTGGTGATGATAGAAAGAATCCGATGTCTACTGTTACTCATGCAGTGTTTGGAGAAGAAGTATTGACACTAAATCTTGAAAATATTCAGCCTCATGACTTAAGAAATGTGGGAAGCTCATTGTGATAAAAGACGATGCCATGCTTTTGAAAGGACAATGTGACAATCCTCAAATTGAAAAAGGTATTCAAGAAATCAATAAGAAGAACAAACTGAGGACAGATGGAGATGGGGGAGAGGTGAAGGGGGGTGTGATGGGCATAGAGGAGGGCACTTGGTGAGGTGAGCACTGAGTGTTATATGGAAAACAACTTGACAATAAACTATAAAATAAATAAATCAATAACTGCAAAAAATCATCACAGTAGTGAACATGAAAAGGAAAACCTGAATGAATGCCTGGCAAAACTTTCAGATAGAGTAACTGAGCTGAAGGTTGGTGGGACAAATAGTGTTAAGGTGAAAGAAAAGAAAGAGTTACAGATGCTCTCAGTGCTACATGAGCTGCTGTTAAAAGCATTGTTCTGGGAGGGGGTCATGCTTTGTTTCATGAATTGCAACCTTGGATTAAATGACAGCTCCTGAAGATTAAACAGCTGATATCGAAATCATTAAAAGGAAATTCAAAATTCCTGCAATGACCATTGCCACGAATGCGGATGGTGAAGGATCACTAATAATTGAGAAAATTATTCAACGTTCCTCAGAAGTTCAGTATGATGCTATGCTTGGAGACTTTTCTTTTGAATATGGTGGAAAAGGAATTAAGCATCCAACTAAGATTGTAAGAACTTCTTTATTGGATGCTGCTGGATGACCTCTCTGTTAACTACAGCCAAAGGTGTATTCACTGAAATTCATAAAGAAGACATGTACCCTAGAATGGGTAGAATGGGTGGAATGGAAGGTGGTATGTTCCAATTATTGTAATAGTGTTTTATTAATAAACTGTGAGAGGCAGTTCAAGGCAGTGGCCCTCACCAAAAACTTCAGAGAAGTCAATTGAAAGAAATGACTGAAGAAAAGTCTGGCTTATGTTTAAGAAAGTCACTATAACCAACAGTTACTGGTTTCATCTAACAACATATAATGGTTTACTGTTGTCATTGTTAGTGCCTACAGATAATTTGTTGTATTTTTAAATAAAAAGACATTTTTCCAATCCTGATAACTGAGTGCAATGCAACAAATGCATTGCTTTCAACTTAAATCACTGAAGCATTTTAGTACTATTTTGTTAAAATTAAGATTTTAGTGATTGCCATCACAGATGAAAAGTTAAAAAGCAAACTTTTTGTGGGAAGTAAGCATAATTGTGTACAAAGTAGAAAAATATCCAATTATGTGAAAATCTGTGTTAATGAAAATTTGTTTAAAGTTTTTAAAAAATGTCAAGAGAGGTGTAACTGGCAACATGTAACCTGAAATCATTAAAAATATATTCCAGAGTTCATTTAGACATATATTAATTTCAAGAACATGGCATGTGGCTTTATGCAAAGAAACCCATGACTCTCTCTAAGATCTGAAACATGTTCAAGAATGAAATGCTGCTCTGCAATTGATAACCATGATATGCCATCAAGATCTTAAGGTTACTTTCTGCTCAACCTGGCATCACCAATTTGTGAAGAAATATACTCCCACTGGCATGTAATTTGTCCATACCAGAAAATATGGTGTTAGTTGTAGTCTCTTGTTGTCACAGCTACCATGATGAAAAGGTAAGCCTTGTTTATCCACATATGTTCCTGAAAGATTCCCTTCTAATTTTACAGTTTTAAAGATGAATTAATACAACATTTGTGGGCTGCTGAAAATATCTCACATTCTGCCTCTGGAGTCTAAAAGGCATTAGCAAGACTGTTCTCAGTAGCTTTCATTCTGCTATACTAAACTTCTTAAGGACAAGGTGAGACTTATTCATACCTAAGTCCCCTGTGCTAAGTTTCACTTATAGTATATGTCCAGAAAATAGCTGATAAATAGCTTATAAGATCCTCCAGGAAGAAAGTACTTTCCTGACCTTTCAAATTTTATTTTTGTCTTCATTACTGAATGCAGCTATTTCTTTAATTTGATTATTATCTTATAGGCAAGCAGGAGAGGAGGCAATTTTTTGAAGCAGTAGATAAAATTATTCACACAATGATGCAAATGTGGATATATGTCTTGAAAGAATGTTACTCACCTACTTTCTTGTGTTCCCAGAATGAAGGAGATTGGTGGTAATTATCTCTCTTTCAAGTGCCACTTATTAAACTATGGTCCTTAAAAGAAGTAGCAGTATCTCACAACATGGCTGTTTAGACTACTTCCTTGTAGAGAAGTAAGAAGAGCACAATTGGTACTATTAACAATATGTCTCTCTCAGAGTAAAATCTTGCTAGAACACAGAAAAGAGTGAAGAAGGTTAAGAAATCTGTCAGTATTTGCTAGCTTTCCAAAAATTCTAACCTCTACAATGGTCTGGATAAAATAAAAATAGAGAGAAAAAAAGAGAGAGAAGCAAATTGAAATAAACATGAGCTTGCAATAGAAAAGAACAAATACCTCCACAACAGGAATCTAAGAATTTTCTAAATTTCATGATCAAGCTAAAGGGATACTTATCACAATACATGACCAACACAAGGAAGAAAGAAGACTCTATTAGAAAAAGAAGCCAATCATCAGGTGATGGACATTTAGGGATCAAGAAGATGTGGTATATATATATATATATATATA
>NC_043717.1:46938153-46939827 GCF_006229205.1 Suricata suricatta | reverse complement strand
AGAAAAGTAAAGAAAATAATAAGGGAAAAAGCCAAGACACACTTCCTAGGGAAAAAAAAAAACCAGCGTGTAATTTCTTTCCTTGAAGGAATGTATTGAATAAGCAAACACCACCAACAAGCAAAACAAGTACTACATTGTAAAAATATTAAAAAAAGAAAACTCTCTCACATGCATAAATGAAAGATTGCATACAAAGAACTCACATTTTTCAAGCTTCAATAGTAAATATTCTGCTACTATGTATTAAATACTGCATGGTTTGCCCAAGCTAACATGAAACCACATCATGAATCAATAAGCATTTTGCATTTTCTTTCATTTTCTACTCAAAGTCATGCCTACTGCACCTCTAAATATTTCATTAAATCCAATTATACAGCAAACACTCCCAAAATAAACTTAGATTGTATTGCAGTTTCACTTAACAGTATATAAAATGCTGTGTTGTGACAGGTATCAACTATCCATTAGATACTGAATCAATTTTTCTTAAGCACTACTAACTGCTTGCTTTTCTTGAAGCTAGATCATTCTAAAAATTTCCTGTTAGAACTATGAGTGCAACCATATGGAATCTGTCCTTCTCTGCCTGACTTATTTCGCTTAGCATGACACCCTGAAGGTCCATCCACTCCCTACAAATGGCCATATTTCATTCTTTCTCATTGCCACGTAGTACTCCATTGTGTATATATACCACATCTTCTTGATCCACTCATCAGGTGATGGACATTTAGGCTCTTTCCATGTTATGGCTATTGTTGACATTGCTGCTATGAATATTGGGGTACATGCGCTCCTATGCATCAGCATTTCTGTGTCTCTTGCGTAAATCCCTAGCAGGGCTATTGCTGGGTCATAAGGGAGTTCTATCGATAGTTTTTTGAGGAACCTCCACAATGTTTTCCAGAGTGGCTGTACTGTTTACATTCCCACCAACAGTGTAGGAGGGTGCCTGTCTCTCCACACCCTCGCCAGCATTTTGATTGTTCATTTTAGCCACTATGACTGGCATGAGGTGGTATCTCAGTGTTGTTTTGATTTGTGTTTCCCTGATGATGAATGATGTTCAGCATCGTTTCATGTACCTGTAGGCCATCTGGATGTCCTCGTGGGAGAAGTGTCTGTTCATGGCTTCTGCCCATTTCTTCACTGGGTTATTTGTTTTGTGGGTGTGAAGTTTGGTGAGTTCCTTGTATATTTTAGATACTAGCCCTTTATCTGATATGTCATTTGCAACTATCTTTTCCCATTCTGTCGGTTGCCTATTAGTTTTCTTGATTGTTTCCTTTGCAGTGCAGAAGCTTTTTATCTTGAAGAAGTCCCAAGGGTTCAGTTTTGCTTTCATTTCCCTTGCCTTTGGGGATGTGTTGACTAAAAGATTGCTGTGGTGGAGATCTAGGAGGCTGTTTCCTACTTTCTCCTCGAGGGTTTTGATGGTTTCCTGTCTCACATTCAGGTCCTTCAGCCATTTTGAGTTAATTTTTGTGTATGGTGTAAGAAAGTGGTCTAGTTTCTTTCTTCTGCATGTTGCTGTTCAGTTCTCCCAGCACCACCTGCTAAAGAGGCAGTCTTTTTTCCATCGCATACTCTTTCCTACTTTGTCAAAAATTAATTGGCCATACATTTGTGGGCCCAGTTCTGGGTTCTATATTCTATTCCATTGGTCTA
>NC_043717.1:46935209-46938053 GCF_006229205.1 Suricata suricatta | reverse complement strand
AATACAATAAAGTATTACATGGACATGAGAAAGAATGAAATATGGACCTTTGTAGCAAAGTGGATGGACCTCAAGGGTGTCATGCTAAGCGAAATCAGTCAGACAGAGAATGACAGATACTATATATTTGCACCCATAGGTCTAACAGGAGAAACCTAATGGAGGACCATGGGGAGGCGGAGGGTGAAAAAGAGCTGGGGAGAGAGAGGGAAGCAAAACCTGAGAGACTATTGAATACTGAAAATGAACCAGGGTTGAAGGGGGAGTGAGAGGGGGAAGGGAGGTGGTGGTCATGAAGGAGGACACTTGTGGGGAAGAGCATTGGGTGTTATATGGAAACCAATTTGACAATAAACCATTAATTTTAAAAAAAAAGAAAAGAAAAAGAAGCCAAGCCAAATAACTTGTCTTCTATTTCTACCAGTTGAAAAGAAGAATCATCTCCTTTTGTACAACTGTTAAATTAGAAACATTTGTTTCCCTAATTGGGGAAAAAACCCATTTCTTTTGCTCTAGTATGTATGTATGTTCTAGAGCAAGAGAAGGAGTATGTATAGTATGTACATAGTATGTATAGTACATAGTAGTATGTAAGTATTTATGGTCTCTCTCTTAGATAGATGATAGAAAGATAGATAGATAGATAGATAGATAGATAGATAGATAGATAGATCTATATTTATATCTAATTTTATGCCAAGGAAGATATCACTGTAATACACAGTTCGTAAGTACTAAATCATCAATATATTTTAAGCCAATAAGAACCAAACAGAGACCCAGGGCGAGCCAAGATGGCGGAGAGGAAGGGAGCTCTGTAAACTTTGTCTGCCCCATCAATCGAACTGAGAAGGACATTACTCTCATCTGCAAGAGCAGAAGGAGAAAATACGGACTCCAGAAGGAAGAGAACCTGAAGGATACCTGAGTGAGTGAGTGCGAACTGGGGAGATTGGAAAACGGGTTAGCCCGAGACGGGCAGGGGAGGTTGGAGCCCCAGCCCAATGCAGGGCAAGCACGCAGAGCCTGAGAGACAAAGGGAAGAGACAGAGAGACTGAACACGCTCATAGTACTGTCTCTGGGGAAGAGGTAAAGAACGCTTAACCACGCTTGGAGAGAGAAGCTCACTCCATAGATAACTGCTGGGTAGCCTAAATCCCGAACCCAGGTGGCGTAAGGGAAGGAACAGCTTCCAGCCCTGTGCCATCTTGGCGAGGTGTCAGCAACCGCTGCAGCAGCAGTGTCAGGGGTGCTCACTTCAACCTCGGTTTTGGGAGTGGGAGCACACACCTCATTTCCATGGCGCATCTCGCCCCCAGCATTGGCCATGCAAAACCTGAATCCTGGGGGACAACAGGGAAAAAATAGCCCCCACCTCTGAGGGATTCTGGTAGAGAGTTGGCAGCAGTGGAGACCTGGGTGCACATGCAGGCTGCAGGAGCTCCCAGCTCATTTCCAGCAGCTCCTGGCTCCGCCTCCGGCAACAGCGGCACACTCATTCCTCCCCCAGTGCTAGCGATCCTTGCTGGGGGTTGGGTCTGTGACGGTGCACATGCACTTCACCTCCTGCTGCACATCTCGCCTCAGGCAGGGGCAGCTGAAATCCCAGCCTGAGCCAAGACAAACCAATTCCTCCCCCCTAAGAAGACAGCCACCGAAGCAAAAACATCCCATCTGTGGTAGCATAAAAAGTGCATGGACTGGAACTTTGAACCTAGGCGGGCCTGGAAAATACAATTTGGCTCAACCGCAGCAAAAGGAGATAAGACTCATTAGAGTGGCCTACAGTTCATAGTTCAGTGGAGCTTGGCTTGCCGCCTATCTAATCTCTGCAGACACCAAGGCAGAGCCTCTGAGAGCAGCCTCCAAGACTTACCACATCAAAACACGCCTATCCATGAGGGGGAGCTACTGGGGTTTTTTTGCTTTTTTTATAATTTTTTTTCTTTTTTTTCTTCCTTTTTTTCTTCTCACCTTTTTCTATATGTATCTTTTATTATTATTACTTTTTTTACTTAAATTTTTAAAAATTTTACTCCTTATTTTCCTTTCTCCTTTCTCCCTTTTTTTTTCTCTTACCTTCTTGCAATCCAGATATATTCTCCTATATCTCATCCCTACCTCTCCCCTCAACTGGTCATACACTTTTAGACTCTCCACTGTCCTTTATTGCCTCTGCCCCCTTTATTTTTTTATTTTTTATTTTTCTTTTTCTTTTCTTCTTCTCCTCTTTTCATCTCTTTCCTCCCCATTCTCTTTTTATTCTTTCCCCCTTTTAATGTGCTTGCTTGTTTGATTTTTCTATGCGTTTGTGTGTTACTGTTCCTTCTGTGTTTGTCTGTCTGTTTTCCTTCTTAGGGCTACATCAAGAAACAAGCCAAAGTGTGCATGACAGCGATTCCCAAATATTCCTGAGTAGGGAAATAAAATATTCAAAGGCACAACAAGAGGAACTGAGGAAACCATTAAAAGAATATTTCCTGAAACGACAGGCCCTGGACAGTCAATAAGCCTCCTTTAACAGAGAAATATTAACAAGTGCACCATGCTCAACGAGCTTTCTAAAGGTGACAAGAGACAGAAAAATAGCAAAAATGACAAAACGAAGGAACTCTCCCCTGAAGAACCTCCAGGAGGAAGTCACAGCCACAGAAATGCTCAAGGCAGATCTAGACAACATACCAGATCAAGAATTTTAAAAAAACTCGTCATAAAATTAATCGCTGGGGTTGAGAAAAGCATCAAAGAATCAACTGAGACAATTACTAGGCACTATGATGAGTTAAAAAAGGCTATAGGTGAGGTGAATAACAAACTGGAGGCAGCCACCTCAAAGATTGACG
>NC_043717.1:46931465-46935109 GCF_006229205.1 Suricata suricatta | reverse complement strand
TGAGAAAAGCATCAAAGAATCAACTGAGACAATTACTAGGCACTATGATGAGTTAAAAAAGGCTATAGGTGAGGTGAATAACAAACTGGAGGCAGCCACCTCAAAGATTGACGGGGTGGAGAGAAGAATAGATGAATTAGAAGATATAGTTATAGCAAAAGAAGAAGCTGAAAAAAAGAGAGAGAAATTAATCCAGGAGCAGGAAAGGAGAATTCGAGACCTGAGTGATACAATCAAGCAGAACAACATCAGTCTCATAGGAATTCCTGAAGAGGAAGACAGAGAGAAAGGACCTGAAGGCATACTAGACCAAATTATAACTGAGAATTTCCCAAATCTGGGAAAAGAAATAGACATTCAAATTCCAGAGGCACAAAGAACCCCCTTAAGACGTGACTTGAATCGGCCTTCGACACGACATATCATAGCGAAACTGGCAAAATATAAAGATAAAGAGAGAATTCTGAAAGCAGTTAGGGAGAAAAAGACCCTCATGTACAAAGGGAAACCTATCAGAGTGGTTACAGACCTATCTAATGAAACTTGGCAAGCCAGGAAGGAATGTCAGGAAATCTTCAATGTGATGAACAGAAAAAACATGCAGCCAAGAATGCTTTATCCAGCAACCCTGTCATCCAAAATAGGAGAGATAAAAGTGTTTCCAAATAAACAAATATTGAGAGAATTCATGACCACCAAACCAGCCCTACAGGAAATCCTAAGGGGGACTCTTTAAGGGAAATGTTGCAAAGAATACAAGGTGCCAGAGACACCACTATAAACATGAATTCTAGGGAGAACACCATGATTCTAAACCCACATTTTTCAATAATAACACTGAATGTTAATGGACTGAATGCTCCAACCAAACGACACTGGGTAGCAGAATGGATAAAAAACAAAACCCATCTATTTGTTGTCTACAAGAGACTCATTTTCGACTGGAAAACACCTTCAGGTTGAAAGTAAAAGGATAGAGAAATATCTATCATGTGCCTGGAAGCCTAAAGAAAGCTGGAGTAGCCATACTTATATCAGACAAACTGGACGTTAAAGTAAAGGCAGTAACAAGAGATGAAGAAGGACATTATATAATAATTACAGGATCTCTCCATCAGGAAGAGCTAACAATTATAAATATCTATGCACCAAATCTGGGAGTGCCCAAATACATAAAACAATTAATCACAGAAAGAAACAATCTTATTGACAAAAATGTGCTAATTGCAGGGCACTTTAATACTCCACTGACAGCAATAGATAGATCAACCAGACAGAAAATCACTAAAGAAACAATGGACCTGAACGACACATTGGAACAGATGGAACTGATAGATATATTTAGAACTCTGCATCCTGAAGATAGGAAATTCACCTTCTTTTCGAGTGCACATGGCACACTCTCCATGAGTGATCACATACTGGGACATAAAACAGCCCTCCATAAATATGAACGAATAGAGATCATACCATGCACACTTTCAGATCACAATGCTATGATACTTGAAATTAACCACAGGAAAAAGTCCGGAAAACCTCCAAAAACCACCCTACTAAAGAATGATTGCATCAATCAGGCAATTAGAGAAGAAATTAAAAAATATATGGAAACCGATGAAAATGAAAATACAACTATCCAAAATCTCTGGGATGCAGCCAAGGCAGTCCTAAAAGGAAAGTATATTGCAATCCAGGCCAATCTCAACAAACTAGAAAGAGCGCAAATTCAAAAATTAACAGAGAACCTACTGGAACTAGAAAGGAAGCAGCAAGAGCACCCCAAACCCAGCAGAAGAAAAGAAATAATAAAGACCAGGGCAGAAATAAACAATATAGAATACAAAAGAGCAGTCGAGCAGATCAATGAAACCAAGAGTTGGTTCTTTGAAAAAATAAAATCAATAAACTTCTACAGGCTCCTCAGAAAAAAAAGAGAGAGCACCCAGATAGACAAAATCATGAATGAAAAAGGAACTATTACAACCAATCCCCTAGAAATACAAGCAATCATCAGAGATTACTATGAAAAATTATATGCCAACAAACTGGACAACACAGAAGAAATGGACAAATTCCTAAATGCGCATGCACTGCCAAAATTCAAACCAGAAGAGATAGAAAGCATGAATAGACCAATTACCAGTGAAGAAATCGAATCCATTATCAAAAATCTCCCAACGCATAAGAGCCCAGGGCCAGATGGCTTCCCAGGGGAATTCTACCAGACATTTAAAGCAGAGCTCATACCCATTCTTCTCAAACTATTCCAAAAAATAGAAATAGAAGGAAAACTTCCAAACTCATTCTACGAAGCCAGCATCACCTTGATACCCAAACCACACAGAAACCCAGCCAAAAAAGAGAACTACAGGCCAATATCCTTAATGAATACAGATGCAAAAATACTCAACAAGGTACTAGCAAATCGAATTCAACAGCATATGAAAAGAATTATCACGTGGGATTCACTCCTGGGTTACAGGGCTGGTACAATATTCGCAAGTCCATCAATGTGATCCATTACATTAACAAAAGAAACCCTAAAAACCATATGATCCTGTCGATAGATGCAGAAAAAGCATTTGACAAAATACAGCACCCTTTCCTAATAAAAACCCTTGAGAATGTTGGAATAGAAGGAACTTACCTAAACATTATAAAAGCAGTTTATGAAAAGCCCACAGCCAATATTATCCTCAATGGGGAAAAACTGAGAGATTTCCCCCTGAGATCAGGAACACGACAGGGGTGCCCACTCTCACCACTGCTGTTTAACATAGTGATGGAAGTCCTAGCATCAGCAATCAGACAACAAAAGGAAATAAAAAGCATCAGAATTGGTAAGAAGAAGTCAAACTTTCACGTTTCGCAGATGACATGATACTCTACATGGAAAACCCAAGTGACTCCACCAGAAGCATTCTAGAACTCATTAATGAATTCAGTAAAGTTGCAGGATACAAAATAAATGTACAGAAATCAGTTGCATTCCTATACATCAAAAATGAAGCAGCAGAAAGAGAAATCAAGAAACTGACCTCATTCAGCATTGCACAAAAAACTATCAAATACCTAGGAGTAAACCTAACCAAGGATGTAAAAGACCTATATGATGAAAACTATAGAAAATTTATGAAAGAGATTGAAGAAGACACCAAGAAATGGAATAACATTCCCTGTTCATGGATCAGGAGAATAAACATTGTGAAAATGTCATTACTACCCAAAGCAATCTACACATTCAATGCAATCCCCATCAAAATTGCACCAACACTCTGCTCAAAGCTAGAACAAACTATACTCAATTTGGTATGGAACCACAAAAGACTCCGATTAGCCAAAGTTATATTGAAGAAGAAAACCAACACGGGAGGCATCACAATCCCAGACTTTAGCCTCTACTACAAAGCTGTCATCATCAAGACAGTATGGTATTGGCAGAAAAACAGACACATAGACCAATGGAATAGAATATAGAACCCAGAACTGGGCCCACAAATGTATGGCCAATTAATTTTTGACAAAGTAGGAAAGAGTATGCGATGGAAAAAAGACTGCCTCTTTAGCAGGTGGTGCTGGGAGAACTGAACAGCAACATGCAGAAGAAAGAAACTAGACCACTTTCTTACACCATACACAAAAAT
>NC_043717.1:46929090-46930965 GCF_006229205.1 Suricata suricatta | reverse complement strand
ATATGTTTGCACTCATAGGTCTAGCAGGAAAACAAGAGAAACCTAATGGAGAACCAGGGGGAGCAGAGGAGGGAGAGAGAGTTGGGGAGAGAGAGGGATGCAAAACTTGAGAGGCTATTGAATGCTGACAATGAACTGAGGGTTGAGGGGGAAGGGGGAGGGGGGAAAAGAGGTGGTGGTGATGGTGGAGGGCACTTAAGGGGAAGAGCACTGGGTGTTGTATGGAAAACAATTTGACAATAAAATATTATGGAGGAAAACAAACAAACAAACAAACAACAACAACAACAACAACAAAACTACTTTACATGGCTTACAGACATCCCAATGTCTACTTTCAATAGAGAGCCCTCATATGGGCAATCCCCATGGTTGTCAAAACAGGGATTTTTTTTTTTTTTGGTCAGGTGCTATGTTACCTTCTCAAAAAGGCAAGAGGTATCTCTGAAATAAGATTTTTGTTAAAAACAAGAAAATTACAGGGCACTTGAGTGGCTCAGTCAGGTAAGTGTCCAACTCTTGATTTTAACTCTGGTCATGATCTTACAGAAATCAAGCCCTGTATCAGGCTCCACACTGAGCGTGGAACCTGCTTGGGATTCCCCCTTTCCCTCTCTCTCTTCCCCTTCCCTGCTTCCTCTCTCTCTCTCCCTCTGTCTCTCGCTCGCTCGCTCACTCACTCGCACTCACTCTCGCTCTCTCTCTCCCCCTCAAAATAAATAAATAAATAAATGAATAAATAAATAAATAAATAAATAAATAAATAAATAAATAAATAAAAGTATGTTAAGGAAACAAGCCAGTTAAATAGGTGTAAATAAAAATTTTGAAATTTAGTAATCTTTTTAAAAGTCTACTAAATCTTCTTGGTATCTCAAAACCTTAAATTTTTGGAATTAGTTTAAATGACAAATCAAGTTAAAGTCATTTCCAAATAAGATAAAATGCTGAAACACTAATTACTGAGCATAGATTTATTTCCTTTTGGCTTCTTCGTTACAGAGGAACTCAGGATAAATTTGGGTCTGTTACTAAACAAGTTTTGTGCTTTCTTAATAGACTGTCTAAGAAAAATGCATTTTTAAAAATTATAAAATGTACTCATTAATTTGCCAACCTAAGGAATGCTGGTGTAACATACAGTTCACAATTGCTTCCTTATTAGCTTTTACTAGGAATTAAGGCTCCTAAGAGTTAAAACATTCTAATAAGGGAAACAACCATACAAAGAAAGTAAGATGTCTGTTTTTGGTTTCAAAATAAGTATGAGGAATGAGAATACATTATTTTTTTGTGGTTGTTAATTTAGGTGAATTTATTTTTATTTTACATTTTAAAAGATAGTTTATTTTCAAATTGGTTTCCATACAACACCCCGTGCTCATCCCCATAAGTGTCCTCCACCATCACTACCACCTCTTTTCCCCCCTCCCCCTTCGCCTTCAACCCTCAGTTCATTTTCAGCATTCAATAGTCTCTCAAGTTTTGCATCCCTCTCTCTCCCCAACTCTCTCTCCCTCCTCTGCTCCCCCTGGTTCTCCCTTAGGTTTCTCCTGTTTTCCTGTTAGACCTATGAGTGCATACATATGGTTTCTGTCCTTCTCTGCCTGACTTATTTCGCTTAGCATGACACCCTCAAGGTCCATCCACTTTCCCACAAATGGCCAAATGTCATTCTTTCTCATTGCCATGTAGTACTCCATAGTGTATATATACCACATCTTCTTGATCCACTCATCAGGTGATGGACATTTAGGCTTTTTCCATGTTTTGGCTATTGTTGACATTGCTGCTATGAACATTGGGGTACATGTGCTCCTATTCATCAGCATTTCTGTATCTCTTGGGTAAATCCTTAGTAGTGCTATTGCTGGA
>NC_043717.1:46926963-46928990 GCF_006229205.1 Suricata suricatta | reverse complement strand
TCTTACACCATACACAAAAATAAGATCAAAATGGCTGAAGGACCTGAATGTGAGACAGGACACCATCAAAACCCTCGAGGAGAAAGTAGGAAAAAACCTCCTATACCTCCACCGCAGCAATGTCCTACTTGACACATCCCCAAAGGCATGGGAAATGAAAGCAAAACTAAACTCTTGGGACTTCATCAAGATTAAAAGCCTCTGCACTGCAAAGGAAACAATCAAGAAAACTAATAGGCAACTGACAGAATGGGAAAAGATAGTTGCAAATGACATATCAGATAAAGGGCTAGTATCTAAAATATACAAGGAACTCACCAAACTTCACACCCACAAAAGAGAATACATTAGTTTTGAGAAGAAAAAGTAATTTTATTGTAAATGAGACTGGTTCACTAAAGATGAAATACTGTGGAAAAAATCTAAATGTAAAAAAATGTGGTAAAACTTTTGTGACAAATTATATTGAAAAAGACATTTTATGTGTGGTCAGGAATAGATCGGAATTACATAAGCCCTAATAATCAAAAGTGACTTTGTGTAAATTTAGAATTTGCTTTTCTCTCCATTAAAAATACAGAGTTTTCTAGACTTTTGGTCTGCTTAAGTCTTTTCAAGCCGAAACATTCCAAAGGATTTGCTAAGCTAATTAGCTGTATTTAATATGTTAAATTATATGGGAAGCATTGCCAAACAGGAAGTCATACTGTTTTCTATGTTTTATGTGTAAGATTGTTGCATATGTGAATAAAAGCTATTCTGCTTCAACAAAAATGACCCCTCATTGGCAAAATTTTGCCATCTTGATGTCCTTGTAACATGGCTCTTGAATCAGAGAAATTAAGATAGGTAAATAATGGCTGCAAATTCAATGGACAGTCTGAGCTATTGGACGCTCTAGGCAGTCAGTTTGTTCTTTTCAGATTTCTGGTAAAGTCAATTTTGTGGCTTTTACATTACTTCACCCACCATACAGCATTTAAGATGACTCAAATTAGGGTGCTTGGTTGGCTCAGTTGGTTAAGATGACTCAAATTATAAAAATACATGGGTACAGAGACTTCTGTACCAATAATGTCTAACTTGGTAAGTCCATAATCCTGGAGAAACTGTTTTTGCTCCTGGAGATCTTAGATTCCCTCCTTCTGGACACTTAAACATCTGCAGCTGGACTTTCTTCGATTGCTACCTAGTATAGGTTATCAATCAATATATTCTTGTTTTTGTTTGTATGCTTTCCAGATGGGTTGAAGCCTTTATCACAAGGCTGATGCCCTCAAAATGGAAAAAAAAACTGTTAAGATATATTTCCCATTTGGAATATACGTTCTGTAATCTCTGGTGACAGAAGCACCCACTTTACTGGGGCAATCACACACACCTTAACAAAAACCACACAAACTTGTTGAAATGCTATCAGTGTACAACATTCTGCTGGTCCCTTGTTGTCTCATGCTAGTATGAACATCTACTCTAAGTGTCTAATGTCTTATACTCAAACCCATAATCAACAAGTTAAAGAAGCTTTACTAGATCCCAATTCATATGACCCTGTTGGTCACAGTTTAGAGCCTGGTGATTAGATATTCTGGAAACGTTATTGGAGGAAGACAACCATCAGGCCGCATTGGAAGGAAACTAACCATGTGCAAAAGATGATTAACAATGATGCAAACTAAAAGGTAGTGAGGCTTGAGCATACATCACACAGCTAAAAAAAAAGCGGGGGGTTCCACCTGACACCTGGTCCTGTATAGATGCTGGAAACCTCTGAATCAAATTGACAAGAAAGGGAAGTAGATGATGACATAGTAGAATGCTTCCACCAAAGACAATGGATCAAGACTTTAACTCAACATGAAACCCATTCCTCCTTCTTTTCCTTTCTTTTCCTTTGGCATTGGCCTAGAAATATAATGCCTTTATCTCTATCTCTTGAGACAAAGCTAAGGAAGGTAAACTTTGGAGTTTAGAGTGACCTTTTATTTTGGCCTAAGAGAAAATCTGTGCCTGTAACTTTTCACAAG